>NC_059376.1:44366792-44456792 GCF_019703515.2 Myxocyprinus asiaticus
ATGTGAACTACATCTCACGCTTTCTTTAATGTTCCTGTTTATTTCAATCAGTATTTGAGTGAACTAGTTTACTTTTATAAATGCTAATCTTCTAAAATTAAAGAAATAGTTCTTAGCATCATCAACTCTTTGATGCATGAAGGTCAAAGGTCATCACTCATGGTGGATTGGATGTAACATCACACTCTGAATGTTGAAATGGCTTGTACAGATCTGTGCTGTAATGAAATTCATGAATCAGAAGCTTATATTAACATCTGTTTGCTGGAGGACAAACACGTCGAGCACAGATGAGCAGTTTGAATATGAAAGAAAGGTTTGTGTCATTTCTCTGTTTTACAGTTTACAAAGTGCATGTTCTGAGATCTACATCTGCCCGAGAGTAAATGTGTTTACTCCGAGTATTCTTATAATTAACATCAAAATTAGAGCACATATGAAATGAGAGAACATGTGAGATGTTCAGTGATGCAGAAACTGCTTCTGTTGAATATACTGCACTAAAACATGGTGAAAATACAAAGATTTCCCAGCTGTGAAATACTTGAAGATTTTGATAGGTTAAATGGTCTTGTATTGTGGTACAGTATTTATTTTGATTATATCTATGTAGGCTACTGTCGACACAAATAACGCATTAATTGATTAGTTGTGCAGAAGCTACAAATCATATACTTATATTTTCAGAGTGATGTGCCTTTATATATATATATATATATATATATATACACACACACAGTGTGTTAGTGTGCATGTAAAAATACATGTGTAGTTTTAAGTCCATTACCCGATCACTATTTATTGTTTACATGATGAAAGTTTTATTTCATGACAGATCTACACAAAGAACTGCCGCTCCACTGAGGCCACGCCCACCGACACAGAGTGGGCGGAGATTCACAGCATCCTGGAGTTTAATGTAATTTCTCTTTAAAACAGCGAGCGATCAGTGGCTCATGAACTCTGGACCGAATCTCTGCGAGCGGATGATACCGATAAATCATCTCCGTATCCATAGAGACCGACATCCCTGATCGATCATCCGGTTCGATTATCAGAATAAGGATGTCGGACTCAGAGGAAATGTCCGAGTTCGCGAGTCTCGTGGAGCGCATTGAGAGAGGCGAGGTGAGATTATAATGAGATTTCATTGATATGTGACGGGGATATTAGATGCCGTTCAGACGATCGGTTATGTAGATCAAAGACAAGCTGAATCATGTTGTGTAGAATAACCGGCTGTATTATTAATAATGATGATGATTCACTCCGTATTGTCGGTGTCGCGCCCGGGGCGTCACAGGGAAATATTCTTTCATCCTGTTCTGGATATCTCGATAAATGACCTTATTCCTCACGTCACGTTGATTCCCTCATTTATCACATTTAATCAGTGAACCGTTTATGAAATATGATTCACACGCGTGTCATTGAATTAAAGAGTCGATTCTCTGGAGAGCTGTAATGAATTCAGTGTCGACGCGCAGCGACCGATTCGGCATCGATATAAATATTATTAAATTGAACGAAATGTAGCAACTTAATAGCAACAATGTAACGTTCTTTCGGTGACCACGCCCTCTTATTTAAATACGCTTGTATAGCCGCAGTGTTACTATAGTGACGGACAGTGACTCCGCCCACATTCGGCGTGTTGCTCATCTCGCGCATTATTAAAGTCGCGTCGCGTTGTTCGATTCATTTTTAACTCTGTGAATGTCTGATTTCTTTGAATTACGATCATTTGTTTGTCGTTTATTCTCTTCATGATGTCCAGACGAACTTCATTACTAGTAAGTTCATGAATTGATCCGATATTGTTTTGATCTCATGAATAATTAATGCTCCACTTGTTTGCTGAGTCTGTGAAATTGAACTAATAGTTTTTCAGTTTTTATTTTATTTATTGTTATATATAAATGCGGGTAATATAGACCTTACAACGTTCATTCTTGTAACAGTAAGTTTTAAATGGATAATCTTTCTTTAACTCTTGAAATAGAAAGCCGAAAGTGAACAATGGAAGTTACTTCCCCAAAAGTGTGTGTGGGATCCGAATGCAAATGTGTTCTGAAGTCAAACCGCAATCTCTAAATCAATAACAGGGGAAATCTTTTAACAAGTTCATTTTATTTGTGCTTGACTCATTAGATTTCATGAATTCGAGGACAGTTCTTGTTGGACTGATGTTGTGAAACTGAATTAAGCCTGGAATGTTTTAATGAACATGATGCATTTCTAAGAAACAATTGAGCCAAACCTGTTTTTCCCCAATTATTTGAACAATCTCAGTTTGGTAATGACCAGAGTTGGAGTAACGGGATACATGTAACGGGATTACATATTTAAAATACCAAATAAAAGTAACTGTATTCCATTACAGTTACAATTTAAATCATTAGTAATTAGAATACAGTTACATTCAAAAAGTATTTTGATTACTGAAGAGATTACTTTGCATTTTATTGTCATTTGTTTCATTTAATATTTAGTCCTTTCAGATGGAAAACATTTATACATATAAATGATGTGATCCAAAGTGCATTTGAACAGCGGTGAAACACTTTCTTATGATGTGTTACATTCATACGAGCAGACAGAGAAGTAAGTTTGAAGTACGTTTGGAGCAGAAGAAATAGAAATAAACCTTGTGTAAATTGTCAGCTTTACGCTAAGATAAAATGCTATTTCTAGCCATTTTACATGCACATGTTACCAGACACGATCATCATTTTTTATCAAGAAAATTCACGTTGGATCATAATTTCTTTTATCTAGTAAGACCTTTGATATTAGGGCAAAAATCGTATTCTTGATAATAATGTTTGTATTGTTTTCCTGTAAAAATATCTAAAAATCCTTAAAACATGATCAATTTGATTGCTCTTGTTTTAGAAACAACACTGCATAAGATATTTCGGTTTTTCAGAGAATGTATTTTTAACATGTGTATTTTTTCTTACTGTACTGACAGAGTTTTTATAGTCAAAACAAGTGAAAATATCTACCAGTGCTGAAGAAGTAATCCAAAGTATTTAGATTACATTACTGACCTTGAGTAATCTAACGGAATACATTACAAATTACATTTTACAGCATGTAATCTGTAGTGGAATACATCTCAAAAGTAACCCTCACAACCCTGGTAATGACCATGATAAATGAGAGACCCAGAGACAATTGAACTAACCCTGTTGTTGTTGTTGTTGTTGTTGTTGTTCAGGTGCCGATGAAGAACATCGAGCGAGAGTTGATCTGTCCCATCTGTAAAGAGCTCTTCACTCATCCGCTCATCTTGCCCTGTCAACACAGCGTCTGTCACAAGTGTGTGAAAGATGTTCTCCTGCCCAATCACGAGGACTCGTTCAGCACAGACGCCGGATCGGAGAGCTCGAACCCGGGCAGTCCTCGCTCCAGAGTTCCCTCTCCCAGTCTGGAGAAGCTGGACCGACTAGTGCGATCAGGTAAACACAAACATCCTCATGAAATCCTTCTTCATGCAGATCCGTGAATATGTCGAGCTTTTATGTGTAAATAACAAACGAAAATCAACATTCATGTCAGTGTTTGCATTGATGCACATTCCTGGACCTCCGTCCAAAAGATTTATTGCTTTATCACAGACGTGCCGTATGTTCCGTATTTACCGTTTGTTTATTAACTACAAGGATTTATTAGGGCCAATAAAAAGAATATAAACCAGCTGCTGGAGCTGTTTACCACAGGGTTTTATTCCTGCCTATTTGACCTCAAATGTCCACTTAAAACAAATGAACCGTTTAGATTTTATAAGAAATGTCATGACTTTATTTTATTAAAATCTTTAGATTCTGTAATGGGTTTGATAGCTGTATATTATATTATGTGTTTTCACTAGGCCCTTGTCAAAATGAAAGCGTATGGTTTCAGTACAGCCCCAGTTACTTCTTAAAATGTTTAAAATCCACTGCAAATTAAACAAACTCTTCCATGTTTCATAGTTAAAAGGCATTTTCATTTTTGTTAAATGTAATGCTCTGCACTCTTAAAACTGTCAATATTATTTTAGCACCACAGGAATGAAAAACATTTAAAAGCATCACAGATTATGTAGTATTTTGGTCTTACTGTTTTTCCACTGTTTTTATTTTTTTATATACTGTTGGCTTTCGCTGCAGAAATGTGATGCTGTGTCATGTTTGTGTAGTCATTGGTTGTGAATCAGGTTTCACTCCACTTCTGTTCACTTTGAATCATTGTTAGTGTTGTTTCACTTTTGTCTTTGTTGCTTGCAGCTTCACTGAGAAGGTCGTTTGGAGGGAGAGGTAGATGTGGGTTAAATTATTTAATTAGTTCTAGTGAGTACTGTGTCTATAGAATCCCTGTAATTACACAACAGTCTCTTCTCTCAAAAACCGTTTCCTGGACTGTCTTTAAACATTTCTAGGAGTCTACTGAGCATATTGATCATTCGTATCGTATCACTGCAGTGCGTCGAGAGACTCTTAGTGAACACCATGAGAACAAACGTGTTTAAATAACAGCAGATGTTTCCATGGAGGAGACACCGGAATCCAGGAGCACTCGCTGAGAGAAGGTCGTCTGTGTGTTCTGAGAAAATATTGAGACATGTTGATGATGCAGATATTTGTCTTTAAAGGGAAAGTGAGCTAGACAACAGGAAGTAAATAACTGAGTGAATCGAGTAGTTGAGTTGAATATGCTCAGTAGTCATTCTCAGATCAAGTGATGTAGTGATGATGAGTAAACCCGCTCTACCCTTCTGTGTCAAACGCTTCTCTCAACACGAATCAAATAACAAACTGAGTCTGAAGTCCTGACAGTTGATGTGGTTTTGTCGGGAACGGGGGGGTCTCTGCCTGAATGCTGATTGGCCGCTTTCTGGTCTGAGCGTTTATTTCTTTCCCTCGCCGCTCTGAGTGTCAATGCGGCGGCCGCAGGTCCCAGCATGCTGTGCTGCGAGCGCCAGCAGCCCCTCCCCTCCCCGAGCAGCGCCGCTCTCTCACAGTCTAAGTACACGCTTTATTTTAATCATACACTCATTACCTGATCTGAAGCCGAGTGCTCACTCAGATCTCACCTGCGAGATGCTCACCTCCATCTGTTGTAATCCAACCGCATGTGGCGCAGCGTCACATGTCCGCTCCATCTGTGCTGCATGTGTGTGTCGCTGCTGCATCATACTGTGTGTTCTTGTGTCTTTATTTGCTGTTTGCTTGTATACAATCAGTGATATCATTCACTCAAAAATGAGTTTCCTGCTTGCGTAGTAGCGAGAGGTCGCGACACTGACCTGGACAAACTTCATCCTGCTGTAGTCGTGCTGATGAAAATATGTGAGCTTTCTACTTCCTAGAATCTCATTCATCTTTGGGTTATAAATAACATGCAATCTGAAGTCCTTCTGTTTTTTTTGGTCATTAAAGTTGAAGTGTGTAACTTTTTCAGTTTTATAATACTTTCTCTTATCCCAGCTTAATATGAGACAACAAGTGAGACATTCATAGGTTGATTTCCTGGAAGACTTTAAACACTGTAGCTCCGTCCGAAATGGCGTCCTGTCCAAGTATGTACTGTATTTGAAGGAAGCACTTTTTGCCTGATAACTAAGTACGTTTTTTGGGTATGCATGTGAGTAGAATGAATAGATTCTGAACATACTTCATCTGGGGGCGTGGTCATTGTCCTGTGACCCGAATATATGATGTAATAACAACAACTGAAAATAATCTACTCTGGTTTTGTTAAACAAGCACAAGAAACAACATTCTTGGTATATACGGTAGAGCTGCAACTAACGATTATTTTGGTAATCGATTTAATCTAATGATTATTAGAACAATTGTTGCAACGATTAATCATTAGCTCTTAAAATTCAGCTTGTGCTCTGAATTAAAAGGTTGTAATAAACGTGCTTACTAATAATAAAGAGGACAAAATCATCTTTTTAAAACACCTCTAAATGACATTCACTGAATTAAAGGGAAAAATACTTTAAGTTTAATTCAGTAAAGAAAATCACTACAATAAAATCCTGTTATCAAGTGTTTTTGTCTTGTTTTCCATTTAAAATAGTCTAAAAATCCTTAAAACAAGATACATTTATTTGAGAAGTAACATATAAGATATTTAGACTTTAAGAGAATAGATCTTAAATAAAAGTGTATTTTATATATAAGTGTATTTTTTCACTTGGTTATACTTCTGCGAGTGCAGTAAAGACAAAATCTATTTATATTCAAGATCTGTTCTCTAAAAGTCTAAATATCTGATATGCTGCTCATGTGAATGCATCTTTTTAAAGGATTTTTAGATATTAATATTGGAAAACAAGCCAAAACAAAAACAAATCAAAAATGTATTTTGTTGCGGTGTATAATGGGGTGAAGACGACCCTCTCTCACCTTTCTGTTCACTTCAATCCATCTTTAACTTAAACTCTCTCTTATTAATAAAGCTGCTTATTGCTAATGTTCTTCAGGATAATAAACACACAGTGACACATATATTATGATTCAATAAGTCACGAGTCATCACGTTATAATCTAGCTGCATTAAGCGTGTGCGCTCGAGGGATGAGCGTCCCGTGACAGAGTGTGCATCAGACGGGTGCAGTTTCAATCTCTCCCCCTTAGATCGGAACATTCACACAACTCATAGAAGAGACGCTGACCACACAGAGAAATGACCATTTCAGAGTTTGTAGTTATTTACATGATCTGCTTCTGTATTTACTTATTTTGTATTTTTGCATTATAATTCCCTCATACTTTGCGATCTACATCAGCTGAAGCTGTTTGGAAAGTTTAGAGTGCATCTGGACTGTGATGTGTTTTCTTCATCTCATCAGTCAGGCGTGAACTGCAGTGCTGCTCTCACGCATCATCATTAGAGTTTAATGTGATCTCCTGTTACATTAAACGAGATCAAACAACTATTCGACAAATTTTTGTAGACTTTTTTAAAAAAAATTTTGTATTGTCGATTTAATGTAGACTAATTTCAGTCCTAATATACAGCACTTACAGCCATCCGGCTTGTGTTTCTTCCAGCCGACACCGCAATATTGACTCAACCAATGGCGTGAGTGGGGGGTGGGACTATATGTAGTGGTCGACCGATATATCGCAGAGGCCGATAAATCGGCCGATATTCTGATTTTTTTTTTTTTTTTAATTATTAATTATCGCATCGGCCGATAATTGTTTTTTTTTTTTTTTTTAGGCCACGAGGGCGCAGAGAATTGCCTACTTGCATGTGAAGGAGTGTCTGAGACATGTAAATGACCAGTCACTGTTCGTTTTGTTGTACATGCCATTATGTTACTACAATAATAGACCAGTGTGCAACACAGGCTGCATTCGAAACCAGGAAAATGCTGCCTTTTGGAGGCTGTATATGAAGGCAGGATGAAAATAAGGTGCTTTTCAAACTGTTTGAAGACCAGTTGCCTTAAGAGTTCCATTCACTCAAAACTGCTGTCAGTTAAGCCATTAACTGATAAGGCAGCAAGTCAGCTGCCTACGTTTTCGGATGCAGCCACAATCTCATTTAAACAGTCCGCATATCAGAGCCACGATGCGTTAAAGTGCTCACCTGTTTCCATCTCTATCTCTCTCCTCAACAGTTCCCTGCATCTCTTAACTGTCTTGCCTAATGATAAAAAGGCAAATATCAAAAAAACTTCTATCATATACTGTCTGCAAATATGTGGATATCTCGTTTAAAGGATGTAATTTACGAATCTCACAAAAATCCAGCGTTGATCTAATATATTCCTCTGAAGCGCATATTCCATCAGCCAGAATTAAAACTTCAGGATAAGGATCAAATGTTCCTCTGATTCACAAATCATGATGGTCAGTCCGTGATAATCCAAGCAGGCGATCCACGGCATTTAAACTCTCAGTAGATTGCTGCTGCTCTTACTGGATGCGAACGAGCGTGAGTGCAACTTCAAAGTAAAAGCCCTTCACGGTTGCTATGAGTAAATGTTATGTTCGCTGTGTACTGTATGTACAATTGTTTTGATTGGGTCTTTTATGAAAAAATGCGATTGGTAATACGCAAATGCCATCCATTGTTGCTGGACTGTCATTTCCTTCTTTCTAATGCAGTTGAAGTCATTAAAGAAGTTTATGTACACTTAGGTTAAAGTCATTAAAACTAATTTTATAACCACTCCACATATTTAATATAAGCAAACTATAGTTTTGGCAAGTCATTTAGGACATCTGCTTTGTGCATGACGTGAGTAATGTTTCCAACAATTGTTTACAGACAGATTGTTTCACTTTTAATTGACTATATCACAATCAGCCAAGACCTCAGGAAAAAAAACTGTGGACCTCCACAAGTCTGATTCATCCTTGGGAGCAATTTCCAAACTCCTGAAGGTACCACGTTCATCTGTACAAACAATAGTACACAAGTATAAACACCATGAGACCACACAGACATCATACCGCTCAGGAAGGAGATGCATTCTGTCTCCTAGAGATGAACGTAGTTTGGTGTGAAAAGTGCAAATCAATCCCAGAACAACAGCAAAGGACCTTGTGAAGATGCTGGAGGGATCAGGTAGACGAGTATCTATATCCACAGTAAAACGAGTCCTATAACATCATAACCTGAAAGGCTGCTCAGCAAGGAAGAAGCCACTGCTCCAAAACCGTCATATAAAAGCCAGACTACAGTTTGCAAATGCACATGGGGACAAAGATCTTACTTTCTGGAGAAATGTCCTCTGTTCCAAAATGGAACTGTTTAGCCATAAAGACCATTATGTTTGGTGGAAAAAGGGTGAGGCTTGCAAGCTGAAGAACACCAACAGTTCAATGAACAAGTAAATGTAAAAAAATTAGGAAAAACTGAGTACGGTCATAAAAACGCATTTGTGCATGGAACTACTTTCTTACGTGACAGATCAGAATCTGCCATTGCTGGTTCAAACCAAATGATGTGGCCAAGCCTCTGTTAGTAATTCAAAAATGTCACTTCAGAAATAGTATCGCGGCTTGTGCTGTTTCTAACGAGTTATTGGATAAGTGTGTGCGTGCGTGTGAGAGAGAGAGAGAGAGAGAGATGAAATGTGTGCAATCACCTGTTGCCTCTCCCAAGCAGAGATGCTGTCAGCTTTCTGAAGATCAGCTTTCTCAGTGGAAAAATAGCCATCCAAGCGGTGGTATTTCTCCCTATTTCACGGTAGCCGGTGCACAAGAGTCATTCACTATAGAAACCGCGATGTCCTCCGCCATTTTAAACGGCACGTCCTCTCCAATGTGGAAACTCCAGTAAGAGGTAAGCGGCATTGAGTTTGTGTGATTAATCAGTCTGTTGTGTCTCAGCTGTGATGAGCCTTAATGCTGAAGTTGTTCATTTAAAGCCGTTTAAAACTATTTAGTAGTAGTAATAGTAGTAGTAGTAGTAGTAGTCACGTAGAGCTGTTGTATGTAAACACTGACTGACGCAGATTCACTTAACATCACTTAACTGGCTCCTATTACACACAAAAATTATCTTTTGCCACCACATGCTGGCTAACATATGTAATGTAAAATGTATATTTTACATGTAAAAAGAGACTCATACAGTAGCTCTTAACACACATGCACTGCTCTTACACTTTAGTTTAGAATGGCATGAACACAAGCGGAGTGATACACACAGTGAAGCATCCGAGTGCTGATGGTGTGAGACCATCAGTGCTCATGGAACGTCTCTCATCCAATCGAATTCGAGGACCAGAACTAACTTGTGTTTCCCAACAAACACATCTAAGTTACCCAGTCTTCTAAATGACACTTCCTCAAAAGCTGCCCCCCCCCCCCCATCTCCGTGCACTACTCCTGAAATAAGGGCAATCCAGCTGACCTCCATCCCCTTAAAATAATTTGTCTGGCGATCATTACACTTGTCAGAACCCAGTTTTTTTTAATGTGTTTATTCCCCACATTGATGACCGCCCCATCACCCAAAACAAGGAGTCTGGGGCAAAATGAAACCCAAGTGCCCACAACGTCACACACAAAACTCTGAACCTTCAACAAAAATTCCTGGATCTCAACACACCCCCAAAAAACATGGGTTGTGTCTCCATCATCTGATTGGCATCGCCAGCAGGTGGGTGTGTCTTAAGATAAGCCTATACAATCTAGAGGGGGTCCAATTGAATCTATATAAAATCTTGAATTGAATAAGGCACACCCTTGCATCTCTAGATACAGACTTGATGTTATTTAGAATCCTAGACCACACTCCCTCCTCTAATACCAAGTTTAAATCTCTCTCCCATAATCTCTTGATAGAAGTTAAAGCTCCGTCCCCCAGACTCTGAATCAGCAGGGAGTAATACACTGATGCCTCATGACCTTTTCCAAAAGCAGTAATCACCTCTCCCAGAGTGTCTGCCACTTTAGGGGGGTGTATGCTACTCCCAGAAACAGTGCGGAGCAGGTGGTGCAGCTGTAAATACCTAAAGAACTGAGATCTGTGAATCCCAAAATGTTGAACCAAATTTTCAAAAGATCTCAACACTCCACTCTCATATAGCTCACCGAGTGGAGTAATCCCCCTCATAATCTATTCTGACCAGCAGAAAGGGGACTTATTAATACATAATTTGGGGTTCAGCCATATGCTCGAGGCAACATTTAAATAAATATCAGAATTAAACACTCTGGACACTTTTGTCCATACCGAGTGCAAATGCGAGATAACGGGGTGTAATTGAACTTCTTCGGTTAGTTTGATAGAAAGGCTTTGCAGTGGCAAAATAGGGGCAAGAACTTCCTGTTCAATACAAAACCAGGGAGGGGCTCTCTCAGGTGGAAGTGACAAATTAACCAAATGTCTGAGACCGAACACATAATAATAAAACAAAATCTTGGGTAGGCCTAGCCCACCTTTGTCAATCGGCCTATGTAATTTACTGAAGTGTAATCTGGGATGTTTACCATTTCAAATGAAGGACTTCGCTATGCTCTCAAACTGCTTGAAATAAGAGAGGGGGACATCTACAGGGAGAGATCGTAACAGGTAGTTGAATTTTGGAATACAATTAATTTTAATAACATTAACCTTCCCAATCATCGATAAATGTAATGAAGCCCACCTGCCCACATCGCTCAAACCTTTTTTATTAAAGGGTCAAAATGAACTCTGACTAAATCAGACAAATTTGCTGGGAATAAAATCCCCAAATACTTGATGCCCTGTTTGGGCCACTGGAAGATGCCCGGCTGAAAAGCTGTTACTGGACAGTACGCTGTCAGAGCCAAAGCTTCAGATTTAGACCAATTAACTCTGTATCCTGAGACCTTAGAAAAGGTATTAATAATTCTGTGGCATAGATCTAGTGGGGTCGGAGACGAATAATAAAATATCATCTGCATAAAGCAAAAGCTTATGCACCATACCTCCCGCCATCACCCCTGGAAAATCATCCTCCTTTCTTATCGCGGCTGCTAATGGTTCCAGGGCAAGACAGAACAATAATGGGGAAAGAGGGCAACCCTGCCGGGTGCCCCTATCCAGAGTAAAATTATCTGAAATTAATCCATTTGTTTGTACCATCACTACCGGTTGTCTATAGTTAACTTAATCCATCCAATAAAAGTATTCCCGAACCCATATATTTCCAAAATCGTAAAAAGATAATCCCATTCTACCGTAACAAACACACTCAAGTGAGATGGCAGCGACTGGAGTCTGATCATTCGCCACTGACCACATATTGATGAAATGCCTAATGTTATCAGAAGATCTGCAGCCCCGAATAAACCCCACCTGATCTATATATAATATAATATATATATATATATATATATGAGATGTCATAACTTTACTCAATCGGTTAGCCAGAATTTTTGACAAAATTTTAACGTCTAGCAGGATCAGGGAAATTGGACGATAACTTTTACACTCGCTTGGATATTTGTCCTTTTTAAGAATCCGACTGATCCAGGCTTGACATTTCACATTCTTAAAATAAAGTAGTGATCCTAATTGTCCTAAAACAGGGAATGTTTTCTACGATTAATTGTGAAAAACTGAGTTTAAATGTATTTGGCAAAGGTGTATGTAAACTTCTGACTTCAACTGTATATTAACAATTTCTTCATGCAGAAAAAAAAAAATTATGACTAAACAGAAATCAGAAGAAACTACTATCTTCCATTTAAAATGCAATCTTATTTTTTTTTAAAGATAATTAAATATAATAAAAGTTTATTTATATAACTTCTAAGTTTTGTGACATTGAGTAAATATAGTGCTAAATATGATGTAGTAATTTTTTAGCAATTTTATGTTTGTTATTTACTGTATTAAATTGTGTGATATCGGCATTGTATTGGCCACCCTGCTCTCTGGATATTGGCATCAGCCATTAAAAAAACCCATATCGGTCGACCACTAAATATGTTTGTTTGATCAACAGCAGACGGGGGTGTATTCGGAAAACAACATTTAATTTTGCAATTCTGATTGGTGCTGGCGAAATTACACACTTCAGCTTGAATTCTGATCATTATTTGTGGTGTTTTGAAGTTTCTCTTGTCCAGATCATTGTCACTGTTGTGCTGTTTTAACTTTGTTTCTGTGAAATTCCACTCACGTGTCACCTGTTTTCATCACTAGTGCCTCACGGAGAGTGATTTTGTATGTTCATCCATCCATCTTTGTTTGTGACTGGTTTCACATTTGCTGCATTGCTGAATCAGGGTCCATCTCTTCTCCTGGATGGAGGCGTTCTTCCGTCACACCTCGTGTCACCACCTTCCCGTGTCCGGGCTGCCAGCATGACATCGATCTCGGCGAGCGAGGGATCAGTATGCTCTTCCGCAACTTCACACTGGAGAGTATCGTGGAGCGCTACCGCCAGGCGGCGCGTGCGGCCGTCGCTATCATGTGCAACATGTGCAAACCGCCCGTTCAGGAGGCCACCAAGAGCTGCATGGACTGTAAGGCCAGTTACTGCAATGAGTGCTTCAAGATGCACCACCCGTGGGGAACGCCTAAAGCCCAGCATGAGTACGTGGGACCCACCACCAACTTCAGACCGAAGGTATGAACACATCAACACAACCCATCCTACTGAAAAAGATCTGATCAGGTGTGATGTTCCTGTTCCAATCACGTGACTCTTGATGTGCAGGTTTTAATGTGTCCTGAACATGAGATGGAGAAAGTCAACATGTACTGTGAGGTGTGTCGACGGCCCGTGTGTCATCTGTGCAAGCTTGGTGGTTCTCACGCTAATCACAAAGTCACCTCGATGAGCAGCGCCTACAAGATTCTAAAGGTACATGAGAATTATACACCAGAGTTTCTGTTTATCTGTGTAAAGTATTCATGCATCTACCTGACCTAAAAACAAGCGCTATTGTGTTTCTTGTGAATAGATTTGACTTCGTTAGGGACGCATGAAGAAGCCTAAATCTTTCAGAGGTCAATAGAGAATGTTTGATTCTGATCTGAGTCACAAATATTACATGAGCGTAATAATGAGCTGTGACTCGTCCAGTTGCATTCATTTCTCTTATGATGTATAAGCTCTATAGCCACTTACAGAATCTGTATTGAGTGTCTCAAACTGCCCGGAAATCACGCAGGATGTTGATTTTTCCACTGTGTTCTAATGGACCTGACTGTGCTGTCAACAGGAGAAGCTGTCGAAGAGTATCCATTACTTAATCAGCAAAGAAGACCGAGTGCGGACTCAGATTTCAGAACTGGATGTGTTGATCCATCAAATGGAGGTACACAGCTTGTGAATGTACAGCAGATATTTTACTTTTAGATCAGGGGCTGGCAACCAATGACATTTTCCTTGTTAATCACTGTGCTGATGTAGCTTTGGGACTCACCATCATTGTGGTTGAAGGAGTGAGTATGCTGGGTCAAATGTCTCAAACAAACTTTGATAGTGGTATCTTCTTATTTACATCGTTTTCAGAAAGCACAACGCAAATAATACAAGAATATGTATGCTGTCAACCGCTCAACTGCGGAGCAGATTGATTCCAAGCAGATGCGTTCATTTGCCCAATTCATTAACAGTGAAGCACAGCGTGAGTTATCTGCACAGCTTGATCAGTGGATCAATGCGTGAATGGTTTACATGCGTTGCACCCATTGTTGACTAGCGCAGTTTCATTTCATATTTTTCTAGCTTCCCATTCCGCTCATAAATGAAACTCAATGCGTAGACTGGCGTGCAGATGCGAGAGACTTCATATAAATGCAATGCATCTCTTGCTGTTACTCATGTGCCAGCGATTACCCCTCTGCGTGCCAGTGGTGGCACACGTGCCATAGGTTGCCGACCCCTGTTCTAAATTATGTTTGGTCAGAACAATCTATTCCAAAAAACTTGCTCCGTTGAAAACAGACTGCAAAGTACTTGCTTGCTGCAGCATGTTTATCTGATCTAATGTGAATCATTATAACTTTAAGTCATGTTATTTTTATTTGAATAGCACTTTTCACAACACACATTGTTTCAAAGCAGCTTTACAGGAAATCGTGCATTAACAGAAAATGAAAGTGTAATATCTATAAAGTCTTAGAGTCATCATTGTGTAGTTTGATTAAATATGATTGTAAATTGTGTATAAAAATAATTAAATAATTGTATTTAATGCTGAAGGCGACTGTGGCAAGGAACACAAAACTCCATAAGATGTTGATTAATGGAGAAAAATAACCTTGAGAGAAACCAGACTCACTGTGGGGGCCAGTTCCCCTCTGACTAACATCATGAATATAATGACAATATTAGTTATTTATGTGCAGTGCAAGTCATGGGTTAAAATGAGTAAACTAAGTAAGTGTTAAGGGTCAGTGTTTAACAGATTTTATATGAACTGTAAGATTAATGACTAATGTCTTTGAAGTTCATCCTGGATTAACTGCAGAAGTTCACATTGATGCATTGTCCTTTGTTAGTTGGCTAATGAAGGCTTTTGTTGGTAATTAATTGATAATCTATGTATTCCATTATAAGAGTGTAGTCCATCAATAGATAAATGTGATGCAGGCAGACATCAGTGAGGTGCATCACAGTTCAACCGGCAGGTCATTTCGGTGAGGTTTGGTGAGGTCCATCCTAAATCCAAGGTTCAGGCAGTGGCATATGAAGTATCCCATGTCTTATGGTTGGAATTGGCATCAGTTCACCCTCTGAAGTCCATCGTAATAGACTGAAGTGACGGCTGGCACCGGCTACATTTTGTCATCACTCAGACACACATAGCAGTGGAGTCCGACACCAAGCAGGAATGGAGCTGGATCATATTTCTTTGTTTTAGTCAGCACTCTGGCAGCTGCATTTTGAACCAATTGAAGTTTATTTATTGATCTTGCTGAACATCCTCCCAGTAATGCATTACAATAATCTAATCTTGAGGTCATGAACACATGGATTAGTTTTTCGGCATCAGAAACAGAGAGCATGTGTTGTAACTTAGAAATATTTCTGAGGTGGAAGAATGCTGTTCTACAAACATTGGAAATGTGATTTTCAAAGGACAGATTGATATCAAATATAACACCCAAGTTCAAACTTAAGAGGTTTGATTTATGTTTAAGTGTTCAGTCACATTCATGAGCTCTAGGAGGAGTTAAGGTAAATATTCATTTATATTTGGTGTGGGCCATTGCTTTTGGTTTCACACAGCTTACCACAGATCTCTGTGTGTGAAAAAATGTATTTGTATTTATATCATGAACATATTACATAAGCTTCTTGTGAACGCAGGAAAATGGGCAGCTCGCAGAGAGACGCGCAAACGAACACTTTGAACGACTGTTTGAGACTCTTCAAGAGAGAAGGAGCGAGATGTTGAGATCCATCGAGCAGTCGAGGAATCTGCGAGTGGAGCGACTGCGAGCACAGGTGGAGGAGTATCAGGGCATGCTGGAGAACAGCGGTTTAGTGGGATACGCACAGGAAGTCCTGAAGGAAACCGATCAGTCCTGCTTCGTTCAGACGGCCAAACTGCTGCACGTCAGGTTTGAGTCCTTCAGTTATCTTTCACTATCAGGACTCTTGCTGTGTTTGTTTTGTTGATCTGATAAAGCTGCTTTTCCTGTTCTTGCTGAAGCTGATTAGTGACGGTCAGTGGAAACGGTTCGGCCACGTGTCTGTAATCAACAAGCTTTTGTGCACTGGATTGAGTTTCTTGATTTAAACCACAAAGTTCACTGTACGTTCATGAGGCGTGCCAGTCTAATCCTGATAATTGATCTCTATTAGTCCTCAAAGCAGCTTTTGACCTTCACTTTCCCACAGAAACCCTCCATTACCTGCTATAATATCATGTATTATACAGAAATCACTGAGTATGTTTATCTTGATTGATGGGCTTCAGATGAACTCGGTGTGATTCATTGTTCGCAGGATTCAGAAAGCCACAGAGTCATTGAAGACGTTTCAGCCAGCGGCAAACACGTCGTTTGATGAGTTTGTGTTGGACACGTCGAAGGAAGAGTTTTTACTGAAGGAGCTGAGCTTCAATGGCGGTAAGAATGAATGCAACACTTTCACTCACCATTCTCATGAGCCACTGCTGCGATTACAAGATCTTTACCAGAATAATCCACTTACAGACTAAAACTCATTCTGAGCACTGCACTGTTGTGTAACACCTTCATACGCCAATGTGTAAAACCAGTATAAAATGGCATTAAAATGTTCTCAGGAAATCAAATTAATTTGAAATATGAGAATTTAATGTTCAAATTGTCTATTTGAGAAAAATGGAAAGATGCTGGATTAAAGAACAACTAGAACTGCATAACACTTTGAATTATTCTGCTGGTGTGTGTGTGTGTGTGTGTGTGTGTGTGTGTGTGTGTGTGTGCACGCTGAATAAAGACTCACAGGAAGCAAACAGTTAATCAGTGTTATGTTATCCTGAACCGATCAGTGTTGTACATGTCTAATGAGAGGGATCAAAAGGTTGAAAATACACTATATATATATATATATATATATATTTTTTTTTTTTCTTTATTCATGTCATTTATCTGTTATAATAACACTATGTTTGACTATCTTCAATGATAATGAACGATAGTGTCATTTATACAGCAATGTTGTTGATTAATAACAGCTGCACTTGAGGGGGTCTGGGTATCTCAGTGAGTATTGACGCTGACTATCACACCTGGAGTCGCGAGTTCGAATCCAGGGCATGCTGAGTGACTCCAGCCAGGTCTCCTAAGCAACCAAATTGGCCCGGTTGCTAGGGAGGGTAGAGTCACATGGAGTAACCTCCTCGTGGTCGTGATTAGTGGTTCTCGCTCTCAATGGGGCGTGTGGTAAGTTGTGTGTGGATCGTGGAGAGTAGCATGAGTCTCCACATGCTGTGAGTCTCCGTGGTGTCATGCACAACGAGTCACGTGATAAGATGCATGGATTGACGGTCTCAGAAGCGGAGACAACTGAGACTTGTCCTCCACCACCCGGATTGAGGTGAGTAACCGCACCACCATGAGGACCTACTAAGTAGTGGGAATTGAGCATTCCAAATTGGGAGAAAAGGGGATAAAAAATAAATAAAAAAAATAACAGCTGCGCTTGAATGCGTGAGCTTGTTAATGTCGCAAATGATTGAGTCAAAAGTGTCCCAATGTTCAGTGGATGAACACTCTTGCCAGTGCCTGAATTTGTTTTCATGATATACTGATTCAGGACATAGGGAGCTGATTGAGACGCATACAAGATGTTTAATATCTCACTTTAATTTTCATGGACAAAAACTGCACTGTAAATAGAATGAAGGATCTTGTCTGCTGGGAAGGTTATAGATTGACACTAATGCTTCTGATGACTGTAATCTTCATCTCTAATGGAATTGGCTGAATTGTTGATGAGGCAAAACTCACAGTTCCATTTCCATCGTTATTATCATAATCAGCTTTAATTCTGCTGAACTTTAAATATTTCAGTACAACAGATTCTTTTTCTTCTGCCATAATTTCTGTTTCTGCGTCTCCTCGTTCAGATTAATAGCTTGTTATTCACGGAGCCGCGTTCCAGGCACAGTGCCCGGGTTCCTGGCAGACTAGCTGGCCGTGATGGGCCCTGTTGCCATGGTGACAAGCACGGCTTCATTCTCATCTGTGAGGTCACGTGTTTCTCACTGTGTTTGACCGGTTTAAAGGTCGTTCTTAGAGAAACAATAAGAGAGACTCTGTGAACGAACAGCAGAGTTACGGGACGTTTAGACAATTAACTATTTAAAATGATTCACAGCAGATGAAACGCTTGAGTCTGTTGAATAAAGATCCTATTATTGTGCTAATGGGATTTAAATGAGATTTATCTGTGGTGTTGTAGAAAACCGACTCCAGAAGAACTACTAAAGCGAGTCCACGTTTGATGGCAGAACAGAAACAAACCGACTGTAAAATGATTATAAAATGCTGTTCACGGCTTTAAATGTACTGTAGTTTCTCCTGTGACACTGCATCAGATCTGAATTTGCAGTGCTACTGAAATACACCGATCAGCCATAACATTAAAACCATCTGCCTAATATTGTGTAGGTCCCCCTCGTGCCGCCAAAACAGCACCAACCCGCATCTCAGAACAGCATTCAGAGATGATATTCTTCTCAGCACAATTGTGCATCCAGTGAGCGGCAGTTCTGTGGACGGAAACACCTTGTTGATGAGAGAGGTCAACAGAGAATGACCAGACTGGTTTGAACTGATAAAGTCTACGGTAACTCAGATAACCACTCTGTACAATTGTGTTGAGAAGAATATCATCTCTGAATGCTGTTGTGAGAAGCGGGTTGGCGTTGTTTTGGCGGCACGAGGGGGACCTACACAATATTAGACTGATTAAGAGCTGCAAAATAATATACTGACTATAAATAGACGAGGTCCTATTGCATTCTCATGAAGGTGAACATGAAGCACAACGTGCTGTCCAAGTCACAAACGGATTGCTTGATTGGTGCAGTACATTTTTATGAATCAGTCTGAATCAATTTATTCCAGCATCACCATTTAACAGTAACCTTTAACCCTAAACACTACTGATGAAAGAAATGTTTGATTATTGGGAAAAAAAAGAGTGTTGGTGAATATGTTCTGATCTTCATAGGAATAAACTGTTTCTTTTTGTTGTCAGTTCCCGATCCTCCTGTGGTCGACCTCTCGCGCTGTCACGTTTATAACGAAGGTTTGATCCACTGGCGTCTGTCTGAAGACTCTCTGCCCACCGATCATCATATCGTGGAGTTCAGGAAGCTTGGCGGCGAGGATGATGAGGAGTCATGCTGGCGATCGACAGAGCGTGTGTACGGCTGCAGTACGGTGGTGTCTGATCTCGACAGCGACTCGCGTTACGCGTTCAGAGTGAAAAGCTGCCGAAACAACATGTTCAGTCCCTGCAGTCCTGAGGTGACCCTCAACACCCCGCCAGCAGCAGGTAAACGCTCACAGACATCGATTATATGTTTTCTGCTTCATATGTTTGATTATCAGCACTCAGTGAGGTCACATGATCATCAGAGCCATGTCATAGTCACTGAATTATTGTTAGTTTTGCCTGTTCATCAGTATGTGGTAATTCGTACATCGTCTCTTGGCATTTCAGTCTCCCTCATTTGAGTTTCACCGCTGAACAAAAGTGTTCTGTGATGCACGTACTGTATTCATTTTTAAAATTTTAATCATAATTTCTTTTTGACAGTGTTATTTATATTGTCAATTTAATTGTCATTCATTTTAGTAAATTTTACTCAAATGGCATAATTTTAATTGAATTCTAAATTTAGGTGGAAATTAAATTTTAGGTGACCGATAATTTGTGAAATTACAATTATGTATTAAACTGTAACGGGCCTAAATTTAACCAAATATAAAAAAACGTAAAAAACGAAAATTTAATTATGCGTGAAATACAAATGTTAAATATGTAAGATTAAACAATCCTGAAACCCTAATTACTTCTAATGAATATAGTGAAGTATGAGCTACTCTTAGAAGTGACTGTTGTGAATTCCTCATTTAGACCGTTTAGGATATTGTGTTGTGTAGCGTGTTTAAGGAAACTGCGTATTCACAACGCATGAAATGCATTCTGACTTTGTTCAAGTTCAGCTGGTCATTGTCTGTGCATATATAAATTGTAATATGACGTTTCTGTTGTGTATAAGTAAATGATAATGTACATTCAGCCGGTTGTTATCGCACAATAAACCCCTAAAGGTGATCAGGACCCGATGCGAAGCAGAGTCAGTGGCGGAGACTCTTATCATCCTGAAGGGGTTTATTGAGCGATAACAACCGGCTGACCGTACATTATCCCGCTTATTACACTGCTACTAACCAAATAAATACATTCACGGACAGAAAATATTGATTTGTGTTGAAATGATGCAATTATGTGAGAAGAAAGAAATTGCTGAACAGCTGGAATCCACCTCCGGTTTGTGTCCGAGTTCTGTTGGTGTTTATTTTGTGAAAATGACCGTCTGACTCCTCATTATTCAGCTTATTACAAGACTACTTGCCAAATAAACAAATAAATGCACATGAAACATTGATACGAGTTTAAATTATTTTATTAGCTCACTTGTAGAAATCGTACAGTGATCCGAGAAGAGACGACCCGCAGAATGTCTTCATCTCTGGATGTGCGGTTGTTACAGAGCAATTTCTGACCGCTGGATGTCACCATTGACCAATCAGAATCCAGTATTCCAAAGAGCCGTGTAAAACATCTGATTAATGTCACATATATATATACATACACACAATGTGTTTGAGTGCGATAATTAACCCATTAGTAAAGTTTATTGTACAGGTGTGACTCAATTTATCAATTCTTAGTAGATTTTTTTTAAATACATTTTTTATTTTTTTTATTAAAACCATTTGATTATTGTCATGAGTGTTTTTTGTCTTCGTTATCGTTGACAAAATCATAACCCTTCGTCAGTAAACATTTTCGTCATTCATTTCGTTGACGAGATGAACACTGTGCGTGGTGAAGTGAGAATGAATGAAGTGGAATTGTGGGTAACGTGCGGTTAATCTCTCAAACAGATGCTTGTGTTTGATCTGAAAATGAATACGGGTTGTTGACTGAAAGTTTAAGGAAGCTGGAAATATCAGAGTAAATGTCAGAGATCTGCTGATAGTCTGTTTTCTTTTATATGAAACCCTAAATGAGGTCTGTAGCGGCTGATGAATCATTTGTGTTCATCAGTGTTCAGCTTCCTGTTCAATGAGAAGTGTGGATTCAACGCCGAGCGACTGCAGCTCAGCCAACGGCGGGATTCTGTGGAGAGCGTTGCAGGAATGAGTTTCCTGTTGTCTGCCGAACGCGTCCACACAGGGAGTTACATTTGTCTCGATTACATCATCGGTGACACGGGCATCTCACACGGCCGCCATTACTGGGCATTCCGTGTGGAGCCCAGTTCATATATGGTGAAAGTGGGCGTGGCCTCTGACTCCAAACTGACTGAGTGGTTTCATAATCCACGAGATACCAGCAGCCCCAGGTGACACACAGACGCACTACACACACACACTCGCACACATACACACAAGTGTTGCTCTCCAGAAACAGCATGTAATAAATACAGTGTAGATTAAATTATTTCAATTCTGTCTCTTAATACACTGTTGGTTAATTGTGTTTTTCTGCAGGTACGATCACGACAGCGGTCACGACAGTGGCAGTGAAGACGCTTGTTTCGAGATGTCACAGCCCTTCACACTCGTCACCGTCGCTATGGGTCGACTCTTCATCCCGAAAGCTTCCTTCGCCGCCTCAGGTGACCACGGCAACCGCGTCCTGCCCATGCCACAGAGAATCGGAGTCTGTCTGGACTATGACGCCGGTCGAGTGTTTTTCTATGACAGCGACACCATGCGCTGCCTGTACGAGAGGCAGGTGGAGTGTTCCGGCACTATGTTCCCGGCATTTGCACTGTTGGGTGGCGGGGCGGTTCACCTGGAAGAATTCATCACGGCCAAACGATTGTCATACATGTGAGACAGTTTATTGATGTGATTGTCTGTCTGGTTCTCTCTCTTGTCCCTGAATAACGGCAGATCATTGGTCGGATTGGCCCGTGATGTGCCGCTATCTGAATCTGGTTAAAGAGGCAAGTGTTCGATCTTTAGTGCCTTTTAATGACATCAGCTGAACATCAGGTTTACTAACACACACGTTATCACACCGTAATGTAATGAAACACTTTCTGAATAATGTGCACTAATACTGTTGATTCTCTCATTGTTTACAGACAGTTAAAAACAAGAACGACAAATGATATCATACAAGAATTCACTACTGAACACAATCATTTGTGCACTAATATTTAATAGCTTTAGCACCTGTAACACTAAGAAATGCTTCAAAACATGATTGTGTGCTCTAGAGTTTTGTAATCAGAACTGCACCATGTTGTTTTTCTTCTCCACATTAAAAATATTTCTTGTTAGTTGAATCACTTTGAAGTGAAATGTAGCCTGTGAAGTGCTGCTGAATCGCAATGAAAATATGATTTCTATGAGGCGCACCGTAACACCTTAAATATACATATGCACCGTCATTAACACGGCAAATGTGTTACTGCACTAACTGGAACACTAACATGGCCTTATTGAATAATGGCAGGCTTGTTGCTTGATTAACCAGATAACTCACTAGAAAGGGACTTGTTTTATTTTGTCTGGGTTCATGGCAGGAGTTGTTGGTGATTTGTGGGTTTGAAGCTACCTACCTCTTATTTTAGTCTCTGAAAACTTGTAATACTTAGTGTAATTGTGCTGTACGAGTATTGTTTTGATTTCCGTGCTTTAGAGGAGGTGGCATCGATTGTGATCGTCTGATTCAGCAAAGAAGTTTCAGACTTTTGATTTTAGCATTTTAGGGACATCATACTACCTGATGAGTGTGTATTCTGTTGATTTATTTACCTCATTAAAACCTCATGATTTTACTAATAAATTAAGTGAAGTAACCGGATAAAAGGAAACGGTCACTTTTTTTGAATTTTTAGTCAATTATGTTTTACATGTTTGATCATTTAACACCTGTTCATATATTATATCAGTGGTGTTTCCAAAAATACTGATGAATTGAGAACAAAGTGTGTGTGTGTATCTGAATTTTAGAAGTTCCACCAATTCTCCATTATTTTGTCAAATTACAGGTTATCGCATTTTATTGTCACTATTAGATCAGTGTATTTTGATGTCTTCACCGAATGTTTTCTTTGTCTCTTGTAAATGTTAAAGCGGTTCTTCAGTGGATTTTTGTGGATTGTAATGTGTTACTGAGCTAAAGCAGTCAGCTCTTTATGACATACTGAAAAATAACCCACATGAGTTGTCAAGCACTTTAAAGCATGTCAGCAGGTGCAATATGTAGACAGGTAGAGCTGCGAGTGTAATGCTTTAATGGAAATAACCAGCTGTGTGTCACCTGTATCTATGTGCTTTGATCTTTAATGTACTGTGTGACTTTCTGTATAATAATAAATGAATGTCATTTCAGCTGTATCTTGCATGTTTATTGTTCTTCAAACATTTTGGATTTTCTGAAGTGTTGAATAACATAATGAGAAAAAACCTGCGAGTGAGTGACTTATTCTGCAGTGATACAGTATTGTAATAAACATAAGTATAATTAATGATTAATTCTGATGTGAGAATTTCAGCACAGAAAATACACGAGTTTTGAGAATGAGAATTTTCACATGCAGCACATTATTATCAGTTTCATTTTTGTAATAGTTCATCTAAAACTGAAAAATGTATAATCAACTGCTCTTCCATAAATGGAAACCAGACAGGGATTAGGGGATGTAAGGCTCCAAGAATTTATATCAAATCCCCATACCAGGAGTTCAGATTTGAATGTGTGCAACTGCAAATGAGATTTGAATTATTTTCAGTAAATAGTGACTTAATTTTCATTTTTGGGTCAACTATTCCTTTATCTTGTCATTTACTCAGTAGTATGAGTAGAATGGGTAGGATGCAATTCCAAACTCAGCCAATCTCCACTTTCATGTTCATATTCTTCATGCATATTGCCTCATGCTAGGCAGGGAGAATAATTTCCAGGAAAAAAAGGACTTCAGTATTCATCTGTTTCTCACACACACCTATCACGTTACTTCAGAAGACATGGATTAAACCACTGGAGTCACATGGATTGTTTATGATGACTTTGTGATTTTTTTTGGGGGGCATCAATTTTGCACCCATTCACTAACATTGTATGGACCTGAAAACACATCTGGGATGGCATGAGAGGGAGTAAATTATTAATTTTTATTTTTGGGTGAACTATCACTTTAAATCAAAATGACCAATCACAGTTTTTTTTGTTTTGGTTTTGTTTTGTTTTGTTTTTTTGACAGCCTTGTTTCATCAGAGATCTTCTATATTGAGATAATGATATCTTTGATTTTATCATGGATAAGAGGGTAACGGACAGCTAGCGTTCCATTTGCGGATACCGTACAAATAAATAGATGGGCCGTAAACTGACACCTACCTGTTGCCAATTGTCTGTGTCTTCTCTTTTAAAATAGCAATTTTATTGTAGTAGACTCCACACATATTTCCAGTCATCATTTTTATTTGTATAGCACTTTTCACAACACACATCGTTTCAAAGCAGCTTTACAGAAAATCATGCATTAACAGAAAATGAAAGTGTAATATCTATAAAGTCTTAGAGTCATCATTGTGTAGTTTGATTTAATATGATTGTAAATTGTGTATAAAAATAATTTATAACCCCAGTGAGTAAGCTGAAGGTGACTGTAGGAAGGAACACAAAACTCCATAAGATGTTGATTAATGGAGAAAAATAACCTTGAGAGAAACCAGACTCACTGTGGGGGCCAGTTCCAGTTCCTTGAATTCCTTGTTTACACAGATAAAGTGGTAGCGGTCTGCTAAATAGGACCTAAACCATGCTAATGCAAGTCCATAAATGCCAACATAATTCTCCAGACTATTCAAGAGAATGTCATGATCTATGGTGTCAAAGGCAGCACTAAGATCTAAAAGCACTAGAAGAGAAATGCAGCCGTGATCAGATGATAAGAACAAGTCATTAGAAACTCTGATAAGTGCAGTCTCTGTACTGTGATGGGGCCTAAATCCTGACTGAAATTGTTTCTCTGTAACATTTTCTCTGTAGAAATGAACATAGTTGGGAGGACACTACATTTTGTAGTATTTTCGACATAAACAGGAGATTAGAAATCGGTCTATAATTAGCCAGTTCTCCAGGATCAAGCTGTGGCTTCTTAATAAGCGGTTTGATAACTGCCATTTTAAAGTTTCTTGGGACATGTCCTAATGATAGCGAGGAGTTAATAATATTAAGAAGAGGTTCTGAGATTACAGGGAATACCTCTTTTAAGAGCTTAGTTGGTATTGGATCTAACATACATGTTGTGGCTTTTGATGTTTTGATAAGTTTTGTTAGTTCTTCATGACCTATGACAGCAAAGGATTGAAGTTGCTCATGAGGTGCTGTGACTGATGATTGAATAATTCCAATTTTTATTTCTGATTATTTCAATTTTATCAGTAAAGAAATTCATGAAGTCATTACTATTGTGCTGCGACAGAATATCTGGTTCTGTTGAGACTTTATTCCTAACCAGTTTATCCACAGTACTGAATAAACACTTAGGATTGTTGTGGTTATTTTCTATGAGTTTGCTAAAATATGCTGACCTAGCAGCTTTTAGTGCCTGTCTGTAGCTACAGACACTGTCCTTCCATGCACCGCTAAATACCTCTAATTCTGTGTTCTTCCACTTGCGCTCCATTTTCCGAGCTGCTCTCTTGAGAGCATGAGTGTGATCATTGTACCATGGTGTGGGGCTTTTTTCTTTAATTTTATTTAATCAAAGGGGGGCGACACTATCAGGAGTGCTAGAGAAGACTGTATTTATACTTTCTGTTATTATATCAAGTTCCTCTAGACTTTTTGTCTTACTGAGTATGTGAGACAGTTCTGGAAGATTATTAGTGAAGCTATCTTTAGTGGTGGAAAGAACATTTGTACCTGAATGATAGCGTGGTGTAGATTGAGTGACATTAGCTGATCGCAGCAAACAAGAGACTAGGTAATGATCTGAGATGTCATCACTCTGCGGCAGAATTTCTATAGTAAAAACATCAACTCCATATGACAGAATTAAATCTAGTGTATGATTATGGCAATGAGTTGGTCCTGTCACATTTTGTGACTCCAAGAGACTCCAAGAGAGTTGAGAATATCGATAAATGCTTACCCCAATGTGTCATTTTCATTATCTATGCGAATGTTGAATCTACATTAACTACTTGATCTGAAAGAAAATGAGCAAATTCACCAAGGAAACCAGAATACGGCCCAGGTGATCTATATACTGTAGCAAGGGCAAAAGATGACAGATATTTTTTATTTATATCTGACGGTCACATTAAGGATTATTAGTTCAAAAGACTTACATTTACATCCTGTCCTCTGAGTAACACCAAAAACTTCACTGTAAATTGTAGCAACACCTCCTCCTCGACCCTTCAGATGAAGCTTATGTTTATAACAATAATCTGGGGGAGTAGATTCATTTAAACTATTATATTCTTCCGGTTTAAGCCAGGTTTCAGTCAGACAGAGCACATCCAAATTATGATCTGTAATAATTTCATTTACAATTAGTGATTTGGTTGAAAGAGATCAAATGTTTAGTAGCCCTACCTTTATATGATGTTTATCTTAAATTATTATTTAGTTTAATCAAATTTTTTCTAAATGATTTAGTGAGAGTTTTGTGTTTGGTAGTTCAGGGAACAGACACAGTCTCTATATGATATTTAGGTGATACAATCTCTATGTGTTGTAGTTTATGTGACCTGTGTGATGTCTCAAAGCAGCTAGCAAACATTCGGATTAGCCAGTTTGTTTGCTTCCTGACCTGGGCCACAGTTAGTCAAATACTATCACTATTAAGACTATGAGCCAAATTACTAGAGAGGAGAGTGGCACCTTCCCTGGATGGATGGAGTCCGTCTCTCTTTAGCAGGTCAGGTCTACCCCAAAAACTCTTCCAATTGTCTATAAATCCTATGTTATTCTCCAGACACCACTCAGACATCCAGCCATTCAGTGACACTAATCTACTATAAACCTCATCACCACGATGAGCAGGGAGGGGACCAGAGCATATTACAGTGTCTGATATCATTTTTGCAAGTTCACACACCTCTTTAACATTATCTTTAGTGATCTCCGACTGGCGAAGCCGGACATCGTTAGTGCCGACAATTTTAGAAAATCTATGTTTAGCATTAGACAGCACTTGTAAATTTGATCTGATGTCAGATGCTCGAGCCCCTGAAATGCATTTAACAATGGTGGCTGGAGTCTCTATTTCCACGTTCCTTACAATAGATTCAACGGTTATTAAGGCGCTTTCAACATGATTCACAGTGGCTGCATCACTGAGTGGGGAGAATCAATTGGAAACCCTAATAGGAACGGGAGAGTGGTATTGCTTTGCTGAGCGAGTATGCCACTGAGACGTCATCCAAATGCCCTGCTGCGGGGGCTCTTCAGCCGGAACCAAAGTGTGTGTGTGTTTTGCTCGCTGTTCTACCCGCATCCAAAACAGTATCTACTGGCTTCTCTTTCTCACTGACCTCCACTAGTGTTCGGATGCGTGTCTCTAACTCATTAAACTTCTCCGTCAGCCTGACTAATTCCATACATTTATCACAGGTAAATACCTCACTGCTGATGGAAGAAGCTATAGTAAACATGTGGCATGCACTGCAGGAAGAAATAACATGAGCGGATGCCATGACTTACCACAATTGTTTGTTGTTTTTGTGGTTGTTCTTGAGCAACGAGGGTTTGAGATCGATGTGGTTTGATGTGGTTCCTAATCAGCAGATGTTTGATATTGATGCAATAATCTGTGTAAAACACAGAGAAAACAAATGCATGCAGTCGAGATGTGAGATGTAGACAAGCGAAAAAAGAAAAAAAGAGAGAAAACGGGTGTGCAAGATAAAATACACGCAGTTGAAACAGTAGAAAAGTGGGAAAACCCGAAGCATGCGGTAAAATGGCAAAGGATAAAACGTATAAGAATAAGCAATGCTAAGCAGGCTAGCAAGCTACAAACACTCGTGCAGCGTGCCAGCAGGAACCGGAACAGGAAGCCAACTGGGACTAATTTTCAAAAAGGATTGTTAAGTGTAGAACATGTTGAAGATTAGTGACCAGTCAGTCAATTTATTAAGTGATAACAATCATAAAATGATGTGTGTGTTATTTGTTTTAGTAGGCCTACAATCTTACATTTTTAACACCAAACACAACCTAATCAAACCATTAAATGAAAATAATGATTTCTTTGTGTGCACACACCAGTAACCTGGCATTGACAATTTCAAAAGTAACACACACACACTATAACACAACCAAGGTTTTGTCCTGGGTCAAAAATGGTCTTCAGTTGTAGTTGACCTTCATGGTCATCCACATACTTGAAGCTGGTTGATTACATATTTGCAATTATTTATAACTTAAATGCATGTTTACATTGAAAATATTGGAGTGATTTTGATTTTGACAAGGATTATTTTTATTTCAGGGTGCTATGGGAAATCAAACTATCCTATTATATTCTATTCATCCTCATTACCATGTTTATAAGGTATATATAACTAGTATTTGTTATGAGAAAACTTAGTCGACACAGTTAAATAGTTATGGTTGCAACACATTTAACTACAAATTTCATAGTTGTAAAAAGTGTAATAGTTTGCCTTTAATACATTTCATATGAAACTTTCTGTTACAATACCTGTTACTGTAACTACAGTGAAAATATGATACATTTTTGCCATTGTGATTGTAATTTGAAAAGCCTTGTAATTGATGTTGATGCATGGCACATTTGTTGTGTCCTCATTTCCTCATCAGTAGCTATACTGATAATCCATAGTGCTTTAAAGTAGAATATTCTCAGTAGAATTCAAATGGATTGCATCAGTTTTATGCTCTACACCATGATATCCAGGGAAGATGACTCGCTCAAAAGATGTACGCGATCCCATCTCTGAATCACACTGGTGTGTGCGTTGCGCTGGTCCGCACGACACTTACATGAAACCAAATGCGTGTTTCAGTTGGAATGCATATTTAATGAATATAAAGGGACAAATGCAAGATACATGTAACTAAATTTACTTCTGCGGCCTGAATTTCCAATCCACATGCCGACGGGAAAAAAACATGAGCAGAATTGTAGCTGTTTTTTTTACTTTGTTGAATGACATTGTCTTTTCGTTTGGCATGAGATTTAGTTAGGTAGGGTGAGACAGAGCCTGAAAGTGTGTTGCTGAAAGAGTTGGCAGCCCTGATATTGATGCAGTGGATAATGTGTAATTTGTAATGTTTACATTCAGAATTCATGGCGCTAAGCACTAACACGTTATAAGTGGCCTTAATATGCGCCGATTACACTCTGTTATTGTATTTTATGATGTCACTAATACTACTGCAAAGATTGGCGTATTAAAGAGAGTTAATGGGCAGAATACAGACAAAAGAATAATGATAGGTATACCTTACTGTGTGCAGATGTGTGAATGGCTTTCAACTGCAGATGGCAAATAAGTGAAGCAGCATATCAAACAAAAGAGTGAATGGACACTTAAGAGTATTTGAGTAGATTTGATTCTTTTTGTAGACTAATTAAAAAAAATAAGATAATTCTGTACGTGAACGATCGTACAGATGTAAGTTTGCAGCAGCTTGCTAATAACACGCCGGTGTTCGTGTTGAATGATTGATTTTAACTGGCTGAACAGAAATCAGCTATCGGCCTCAAAGTAGGTGGAGCTCCAGGTCACATGATAATGTGGACCAATGACAGTAAGAATTCAGTTAAGACGTTTTCTTGAAAATATGTCCTGGCAATCTGTTACGAACCACCGAAACGAAAACAAAACAAACAAAAACACCTTTTTGGACAGATTTTGTTCTAAATGATGTCACACCCGTTCATTTTCAATTTGTAGAAAGTGTGCACGGGCCTTTAGTGAGAAACACAATATTGAATTAATGCTGCGTGGAGATCCAAACAAAATATATCTGTAGTGGATCACTTGAAACACACGGCTTTACTGGAATATATTGCATGAGTCATATGGACTACTTTTATGGTGCTCTTTTTGGTGCTTAACAGCATCTGCTAAACATCTCCTTTTGTGATCCACAGAAGTCTGTCAGGCATACGGGTTTTGAACAACATGATTGTAAATAATGACAGAATTTTTAATTGTAGAATATTAGGCTTAATACAGGATAATTTACAGGTTTATTTACCCAATATGATTCTTTAGATTCTTCACCTAGAAACTGGCCATTTTAATTGGCAAGAGTAAAACTTTTTTTGGTGTTAAGTTACACTTGACAGTGGAATTTCACTTTATTCCATTTTTAAAGCTAACACTTTTAATAACAACTACACAATTCATCATCAGATGGTGCTGTTGTCGGTTCAGTTGCCACAGCACTACTGCTCAAAGGTTCAAGTGTAAACGTAATTATTAGAGAAGAAATTAATAAAGTTGCTTCCACCATCACATTAGATTACAGAATACGGAAACTGGTCTCATAGTAAAAACATTGCTATAACTGCATTTTTGCTAAATCAATTTTATGTGCCTTGATGTACGTATAGCTTCGGTTTTCTGGTGACAAACACGTGGTTGCTTCAGCTATTGTGTTTTTCATCTCACACTTGCTTTTTATATGACACTATCGGATAGGGTTAAGTTAAAGGTCTAGGTTAGAGAGGTAGGTTTTATTCATTTAATATTCCATAGAGCACTAACCTTAAAAACCTCCTCTGTTTGGGAGAACATTTAAGTCGCTTTTAGTGCCACACAGTGTAATAATATCACCACGTAATATCACTTTCAAAAATGTTGCCACAGTCAAGTAATTTTCATGAGCTCAGGCTGAGAATATCTGATACTGAGATGATTCTCACAGATCTCGAGAGGATCTGCTCTGGAGCGTCACCAGGAAACGCGTTGCTCCGGGTGTAAAAGTGCTTAATTTGACTCATGGGCATTTGTTTCTCAGGGATGTGCTCATTTTACACAAACAACATACATGTCATCGACCTCTCTTCATTTAATTAATGGAGTTCTTGAGGAAACAGAAACAAATAAAACTCTTGTATTCAGACCATCTGAAACACCTTTTAAATATTTAATATGAACTAGATTAAAGTTATTGATGATGACCGCATCAGTTTAGTGTTTGAATGAAGAACATGAGACACTCTTCACTGGCACTGGAGACCAAACACGAAACCAACAGAGACACAAACGCCTACAAAAACAAGATTTCTGATAAACACCAGACAGACATTTAACTTTTAAATTAAAATTAGTTGAATAATAATCACATAAGGTTATATTCATAAAATATCTTCCCTCTAGCAAAGCATTTATGCTACTTAATGAAAAAATGTCAAACATCAGGTTTTTAAAGGAATATTCAATTTTGAATAAAAGTTCAGCTCAATCGACAGTATTTGTGTCATAATGTTGATTAACACAAAAATGTATTTCGACTCATCGCTCCTTTTCTTTAAAAATAGCACAAATTCTCCTAGATACACCTGGACACGGTTTTTCTTGGTTGTTGGCAGATAGGATGTTCAAGCTTCTGTGGGGCCATGACATCTGTTGCAGGGCTCCCTGTTCTTCTATTGTAATCTTTGCTATTTGCAAAGTAATGTTTGGGTGTCTAAAATGTATTTTTTTTATTGACACACTAAAGCCAAAGATATAAATAACCATCTTAAGACAAATGCTTTTGTGAAACATCTTAAGGGCCTAAAACTTTTGCACAGTACTGTAACTGAGAGTCATTTGTCTTATATTACCAGAAATGAATGAAATACAGTCTTCTCTAGCACTCTTGATAGTGTCGCCCCTTCGTTTAAAGGAAATTAAAGAAAAAAGCCTCACACCATAGTACAATGATCAGTGATGGGTAATGTTACTTTTAAAAGTAACTCGTTAGAATATTGCGTTACTCCTTAAAAAAGTAACTTAATTAAAAAGTTGTTTTTTATGGAAAGTAAAGCGTTACTTTTTTCTCACAGCCACTCTCCCTTCTGTTATGCTATGCATTCCATACAAATAAGTCATGCATTGCATACAAGAGACGTTACAGGTCATGCTAGCTACTGAACAACACTCATGTCAAAACAACATAGTAAACAATATTTTTTATATTTAGAAAGTAGGTCATCATGTTTATAATAAAGAATCAATAACATGAATATGCATGATTTGTTTTTCCATCAACATGTCAGCCAATATGAATAATGAAGGATAATCACTGTCTTACCTAAAGCAGCAAAGTCCAACACTTGAACCTGCATCATATATGCCATCATGTGCTGTGCCCATCGACAATGCCAGAGACAACTTAAGATGTTCTTCAGAAGTAAGGATAAAATTCAGTGGGGAATGCAGCCTAACATGTTCAAGGAATAAGTCTGATGAATAAATGAGTGAATATTGATGAATATTTTTCACTTGTCATCTCAGTGCATGCTTGTTTTGAGTTGCTCCACGGTGAGTAGAGACGCCACAACTTCAAAGGCGCATGTTGATATGACTTGAATGGAATCATTTTTAATGCTACCAAAATGTCATAAAAACAGTTTGTTTCATAAATCAAACTACTTGTTTATTATAAAACAAAAATGTAGAATATTTTTAGAGACTAAGACTTTTCTCTGCATACACAATCGATGTAGAACGTTGCTCAGAGGCACTGATCCAGAGTCAGCGTTTCTCATCCCATTCTCCCGGTTACGGGGAGCTGTAATACAGAGCAGTTCAGCTGCATAAGTCAGTGAATTGAGTGAGTATTTCACCCTGTGTATCATGTCGTGGCAGTAGAAGACTAGTCTTATAATCCCTCTGCCTAAATGCGTTTATTGATTTTTTAATGCAGTGTGTATTAACACATGAATCAACCACGTTTCACTCAACCGAATGTTGTTGACCTCACATTGCGAGTTGATTGATAGACAATGTCTAACTAAAAGGTGATTGGCTCTTTCACCTGCAAGGCGGGACTTCCGTTTCTACATCCATTGACTATTGGGTGCTAGAGCTTCTTGGCTGGGCGTTCTAATTTCTCCCATTCATTTGAATAGAAGTGACTCATCTTTCTCTGCTAAATAATCTCTGGCCTCACACTCTATAGAACTACAATGCCCATCATGCACTACATCTCCTCCCCCGAAGTTTCACACTTTTACTCCTGATTTCTCGCAGTACAGGGACAGTAGAGGTGTACAAAAGCAACGCGTTAATTTATTTAAAAAATAACTCAGATACTATGGTCTAAAATAAAAAAATATTGCATTACTTTACTCGTTACTCGAAAAAAGTAATCTGATTACGATGGCATGTTACTTTTATCGCATTACCCCTAATACTGACAATGATCACACTCACACTCACACTCAGCTCGGAAAATGGAGTGCAAGTGGAAGAATACAAAATTAGATGTATTTTGCAGTGCATGGAAGGATAGTGTCTGTAGCTACAGACAGGCACTAAAATATATATTAGCAAACTCATAGAAAATAACCACAACAATCCTAAGTGTTTATTCAGTACTGTGGCTAAATTGGTTAGGAAAAAAGCCTCAACAGAACCAGATATTCTGTCGCAGCACAATAGTAATGACTTCATGAATTTCTTTACTGATAAAATTGAAATAATCAGAAATAAAATTGGAATTATGCAATCATCAGTCACAGCACCTCATGAGCAACTTCAATCCTTTGCTGTTATAGGTCATGAAGAGCTAACAAAACTTATCAAAACATCAAAAGCCACAACATGTGTGTTAGATCCAATACCAACTAAGTGCTTAAAAGAGGTCCTATAATCTCAGATCCTCTTCTTAATATTATTAACTCCTCACTAGAACCAAGAAATATCATCATATTAGCCCCATTTTATCATCGTTACGTTGGCTTCCTGTTAAATTTCATATTAATAATAAAATTCTGTTAACTACACTACCTGTCAAAAGTTAGGGGTCACTTGCCTGAAATGTTTCTCATGATCTTATAAATCTTTTGATCTGAAGGTGTATGCTTAAATGTTTGAAATTAGTTTTGTAGACAAAAATATAATTGTGCCACCATATTAATTTATTTCATTATAAAACTAAAATAAAAAAAGTTTTTGAAATTGATGACTTGGACCAAATAATAAAGAAAAGCAGCCAATAAGTGCCCAACATAGATGGGAACTCCTTCAATACTGTTTAAAAAGCATCCCAGGGTGACACCTCAAGAAGTTGATTGAGAAAATGTCAAGAGTTCATGTCTGCAAATTCTAGACAAAGGGTGACTACTTTGAAGATGCTCAAATATAACACAGTTTTTATTTATTTTGGATTTTGTTTAGTCACAACAAACAGTGCATCTGGAAAGTATTCACAGCGCTTCACTTTTTCCACATTTTGTTATGTTACAGCCTTATTCCAAAATGGATTAAATTCATTATTTTCCTCAATTCTACAAACAATACCCCATAATGACAACGTGAAAGAAGTCTGTTTGAAATCTTTGTAAATGTATTAAAAAAAAAAAAAAAAATGAAAAAAATAAATAAATAAAAATAAATAAATAAAAATCACATGTACATAAGTATTCACAGCCTTTGCTCAATACTTTGTTGAAGCACCTTTGGCACCAATTACAGCCTCAAGTGCATTTTGAGTATGATGCTACAAGCTTGGCACACCTATTTTTGGGCAGTTTCTCCCATTCTTCTTTGCAGGACCTCTCAAGCTCCATCAGGTTGGATGGGAAGCGTCGGTGCACAGCCATTTTCAGATCTCTCCAGAGATGTTCAATCGGGTTCAAGTCTGGGCTCTGGCTGGGCCACTCAAGGACATTCACAGAGTTGTCCCGGAGCCACTCCTTTGTTATCTTGGCTGTGTGCTTAGGGTCGTTGTCCTGTTGGAAGATGAACCTTCAACCCAGTCTGAGGTCCAGATCGCTCTGGAGCAGGTTTTCATCAAGGATGTCTCTGTACATTGCTGCATTCATCTTTCCCTCGATCCTGACTAGTGTCCCAGTTCCTGCCGCTGAAAAACATCCCCACAGCATGATGCTGCCACCACCATGCTTCACTGTAGGGATGGTATTGGCCAGGTGATGAGCGGTGCCTGGTTTCCTCCAGACATGATGCTTGCCATTCAGGCCAAAGAGTTCAATCTTTGTTTCTCATGGTCTGAGAGTCCTTCAGGTGCCTTTTGGCAAACTCCAGGCGGGCTGTCATGTGCCTTTTACTGAGGAGTGGCTTCCGTCTGGCCACTCTGCCATCCAGGCCTGATTGGTGGAGTGCTGCAGAGATAGTTGTTCTTCTGGAAGGTTCTCCTCTCTCCACAGAGAAATGCTGGAGCTCTGTCAGAGTGACCATCGGGTTCTTGGTCACCTCCCTGACTAAGGCCCTTCTCCCCCTATTGCTCAGTTTGGCCGGGCGGCCAGCTCTAGGAAGAGGCCTGGTGGTTCCAAACTTCTTCCATTTACGGATGATGGAGGCCACTGTGCTCATTGGGACCTTCAATGCTGCAGAAATGTTTCTGTACCCTTCCCCAGATCTGTGCCTCGATACAATCCTGTCTCGGAGGTCTACAGACAATTCCTTGGACTTCATGGCTTGGTTTGTGCTCTGACATGCACTGTTAACTGTGGGATCTTATATAGACAGGTGTGTGCCTTTCCAAATCATGTCCAATCAACTGAATTTACCACAGGTGGACTCCAATCAAGTTGTAGAAACATCTCAAGGATGGTCAGTGGAAACAGGATGCACCTGAGCTCAATTTTGAGTGTCATGGCAAAGGCTGTGAATACTTATGTACATGTGATTTTTTTTTTTTTTTATAAATTTGCAAAGATTTCAAACAAACTTCTTTCACGTTGTCATTATGGGGTATTGTTTGTAGAATTTTGAGGAAAATAATGAATTTAATCCATTTTGGAATAAGGCTGTAACATAACAAAATGTGGAAAAAGTGAAACGCTGTGAATACTTTCCAGATGCATTGTAATTCCCATAGTTCCATTTATGTTATTCCATAGTTTTTATGACTTTATTTTTTTTATTCACATTTTAGAATAATAGTAAAGAATAAGTGACCCTAAACTTTTGAACGGTAGTGTATATACAAAGCTTTGAATGGTCTAGCTCCACAGTACTTAAATGATCTTCTGACACCCTATATTCCATCACGTTCATTACAATCACAAGGCCTGTTAATAGTTCCTAGAATATCAAAATCCACAAAAGGAAGTAGATCCTTTTCCTATTTGGCTCCTAAACTTTGGAATAGTCTCCCTAACACTGTTCGGGATGCAAACACACTCACTCAGTTTAAGTCTAGACTAAAGACTCATCTATTTAGCCAGACATACACCTAATTTATCCTTCAACTCACAATGAGGCTGCTTTAGTTAGGTCTGCTGGAACCAGAAACCAGAAACTTTGATCATGATCTATAACTCTGCAATAAAATTTAAATGGCATCTACGCTAAAATTATTCTATTTGTTTTCATGACTTCATATCCCGAGGTCACCAGAACCGGCCAGATCCATTACATTACATTTACATTTATTCATTTGGCAGACACTTTTATCCAAAGCAACTTACAAAAGAGGAAAACATAAGCGAGTTACAAAGTTTCACTAGCACCAGAATAGTATTCAAAACAAATTAAAGTGCAACAAGAATTTTTTTCTTTTTTGGATTCAGAACGGAGATCCAGCTCCGTTCCTGCTTGGTGTCGGACTCCACTGCTACATGTCGCTGAGTGATGACTACAAACTACAGCCGGTACTAGCCAGACATCACTTCAGTCTATTACGATGGACTTCAGAGGATGAACTGATGCCAACTCCAACTGTAAGACATGGGATACTTCATATGCCACTGCCTGAACCTTGGACTTAGGATGGACCTCAACGAACCTCACCAAAATGACCTGCAGGTTGAACTGTGATGCACCTCACTGATGTCTGCCTGCATCACCTTTGTCTATTGATGGACTACACTCTTGAAATTAAATAAATAGACTATCATTTAATGGTCAACAAAAGCCTTCATCAGCCAACTAACAAAGGACAATGCATCTAAACTCAGCAAAAAAAGAAATGTCCTCTCACTTTCAACTACTTTTATTTCCAGCAAACTTAACGTGTAAATTTGTATGAACATAAAAAGATTCAACAACTAAGACATAAACTGAACAAGTTTCACAGAAATGTGACTAACAGAAATTGAATAATGTGTCCCTGAACAAAGGGGGGTGGGTCAAAATCAAAAGTAACAGTCAGTATCTGGTGTGGCCACCAGCTGCATTAAGTACTGCAGTGCATCTCCTCCTCATGGACTGCACCAGATTTGCCAGTTCTTGCTGTGAGATGTTATCCCACTCTTCCACCAAGGCACGTGCAAGTTCCCGGATATTTCTGGGGGGAATGGCCCTAGCCCTCACCCTCCGATCCAACAGAACCCAGACGTGCTCAATGGCAGAACACTGACATTGCTGTCTTGCAGGAAATCACGCACAGAACGAGCAGTATGGCTTGTGGCATTGTCATGCTGGAGGGTCATGTCAGGATGAGCCTGCAGGAAGCGTACCACATGAGGGAGGAGGATGTCTTCCCTGTAACGCACAGCGTTGAGATTGCCTGCAATGACAATAAGCTCAGTCTGATGATGCTGTGACCCTCCACCTCCAAATCGATCCCGCTCTGTGTAACGCTCATTCCTTCGACGATAAACGCAAGTCCGACCATCACCCCTGGTGAGACAAAACTACGACTCGTCAGTGAAGAGCACTTTTTGCCAGTCCTGTCTGGTCCAGTGAAGGTGGGTTTGTGCCCATAGGTGACGTTGTTGTCGGTGATGTCTGGTAAGGACCTGCCTTACAACAGGCCTACAAGCCCTCAGTCCAGCCTCTCTCAGCATATCGCGGACAGTCTGAACGTTCCTGGTGTAACTCGGGCAGTTGTTGTTGCCATCCTGTACCTGTCCCGCAGGTGTGATATTCGGATGTACCGATCCTGTGCAGGTGTCGTTACACATGGTCTGCCACTGCGAGGACGATCAGCTGTACTTCCTGTAGCGCTGTCTTAGACATCTCACAGTACGGACATTGCAATTTATTGCCCTGGCCACATCTGCAGTCCTCATGCCTCCATGCAGCATGCCTAAGGCACGTTCACGCAGATGAGCAGGGACCCTGAGCATCTTTCTTTGGTGTATTTCAGAGTCAGTAGAAAGGTCTCTTTAGTGTCCTAAGTTTTTATAACTGTGAATTTAATTGCCTACTGTCTGTAAGCTGTTAGTGTCTTAATGAACATGCACCTGTGGAACAGTTCTTAATTGTTTATGGTTCATTGAAGAAGCATGAAAAACATTGTTTAAACCCTTTACAATAAAGATCTGTAAAGTTATTTGGATTTCTACAAAATTGTCTTTAAAATACAGTGTCCTGAAAATGGGACATTTCTTTTTTGCTGAGTTTGTAAACTTCTGCAGTTAATCCAGGATGAACTTCAAAGACATTAGTCATTAATCTTACAGTTCATATAACATCTGTTAAACACTGACCCTTAACACTTACTTAGTTTACTCATTTTAACCCATGACTTGCACTGCACATAAATAACTAATATTGTCATTATATTCATGATGTTAGTCAGAGGGGAACTGACCCCCACAGTGAGTCTGGTTTCTCTCAAGGTTATTTTTCTCCATTAATCAACATCTTATGGAGTTTTGTGTTCCTTGCCACAGTCGCCTTCAGATTGCTCACTGGGTTTCTAAATTATTTTTATACACAATTTACAATCATATTAAATCAAACTGCACAATGATGACTCTAAGACTTTATAGATATTACACTTTCATTTTCTGTTAATGCATGATTTTCTGTAAAGCTGCTTTGAAACGATGTGTGTTGCGAAAAGCACTATACAAATAAAAATGACTTGACTGGTGCCCCAAGAGACTGATCAGGAGAGCATGCTGGGTCTTTTTCATAGTCACTGCACAGCTGATTGGCAGCACGTAAAAGTCCCTTCAGAGTGACACACTGATGCTCAATTACAGTGAGAGTGGAGCAGCAGAACCACTCATTGGCGAGTCGGAATGTAAAGATGGCGGTAAAACTCTTCCTTCATCATTTAATGTTTGTAGTGGTGTGCTGTACAGTTTGGGAAGAGTACTAGTAAGTGCGATTTGTTCAAATGCCACCCATTTCAGCAGCGATTTTGGCCCGAATGTAGAGAGTCAAGTGTTCATTCAAGATGCACAGAGGACTGAAGAACAGACACAAGAAATGCAAGAATAAATCACAATACAAAATGTGCATGATGAGATGAACAAGGGATTTTACCTGCTGCAGTTACTGAGGAAATTAATTAATCTGTGGTGAGGACTTTGCAAAGGTTTCATTAAATTTTTTAGGACATACTGTTACTCTTGTCTGGAGAACTGATGTAAAAAAAAAAAAAAAAAAAAAAAACACAAGTTTGGAAGTCACTGTATATAACTGCAAAATCATGCCATATTAAGCAGCACAGACAGAGTCAACAAACAGTAGAGCATTTGCTACTAATCCTTTTTTATTCATAAGGAAGTAGGTCAATCAGCAAGAAAGAGGATGGTTTGAATGACAGGAGCAGGTGGCGCTTAGTGAGGGCTTCAAAGTCTTTGGTCCAAACCGCAGCAAAAAGGAACAAGATGGAAAAACAATGTAGGAAAAAGAGAAAAGATCACATGACTGAAGGCACTTGATTTAACAGCTATCTCAGCTCATTTGAGAAAAAAAAAAAAAAAAAAAAAAAAAAAATTGAAAGACTCTATACATGAGGAAGAACAACTTGTTTAACTGGGAGATCAATCAGCCTAATGTGTCACTACATACATGGTCGTAGGCTACAAAATATTATACATATAGTTACATATGTACAGATCGAGCTGGACAGAGTAATAAACTGTGAAAGTGCTGATCACATGACATGAACCATCCAATGAACAATGAAACCCAGCAGCAGGGATGAGTGAGTGAGAGCGACTCATGTCAAATTGAACTTGGTAAAACAGTCGAGACCTGCTGACAAACACAACTGCATCTCTGATATTCATGCAAATGCAAGCACGTTTCTTTAAACAGTGACAGAACGGTTTTCCTCATGAGTCTTTCAGGAAGAGCAGCTGAAGATCTCTGAATGAAAACTACAAATATCAAACGCATCAGTCCACCACCAGTCAACGACAGTCCAGAAACAGATGAAGCCAATGATGGCAAGAACGGCACCTCCGGCCGGGACGAGATCAGCACGTGACATGGTGTGGAGCAGATTTATGACCACTAATATGAGGTATATCATGATATGACGAGTTTGTTCAGTCAGGAGACGAGCGGTTGTGCTTTAGCACCGATTGAGAACACGAGAGACTCATCGAGCTGCTGCAGAGAAACACTGGAGCTTCAGTGACATCACAACTGAAGGAAAACGGCTTGTGTGTGTGAAAACGTGAAACTGAGCACACACACCACTCTCTGTGGCCATCACTATGTACTAACATCTCTACACACTCTTACACTAACTCTTCTCACCCACTACAAACTCGGTCCTTCATCTTTAGTGTTGATCATGTGAATCAGATACACAAACGCTGCAGATCTTCCTTTCCTTTCACAATTTAAAGCTACAGGAAAAGACAAAAACACATCACACACAAACACAGACCCTTCATGAGAGACACAAAGACAGACAGACAGACAGACAGTGTAATAGAGAGAGACAGAAGAATGAGATGGGCTGCAGCTCGACAGCTCAGGTGTAAACTTCATTTTTCTCTTAATGTGAAGTGTGTGTGATCAAACTAAACGGAACTGTGTGTGTGTGTGTGTGTGTGTGTGTGTGTGTTATGGGCAGTGTGTCCGTGGTTGTCTTTGTGGAAGGCCGTTTTGGGGGGGGCGATCCGGGCGGAAGGCTGAGGAGTGGGAGGGGCCTCTCGCACTATTGGTCAGCTGAGGGTTTGGGCCGTCACTGTGGTCGCTTGGGTGACTCCGGTCTCCGTGGTTACGATCTCCCTGGTAGCGATAGTTGGTTCGGCCGGGGTTGCGGTCATAATGGGCACTTCCGTTATTTCGCTGATTTCCCTGGTAACCTTGAATGATGCGCCTGTTGCCCAGGAAAATCTGAATGGCAGAAAGAAGCACATGCTAATTCAGCGACAGCAGCTCACATCGTGTGTGTGTGTGATATTGCTTCTATATAACAGTTATACAAACAATAAGTTAATGTATCATTTTAGACGCAATATGGTCGGTTAATTTGGCCATTTTTTTTTCTCAATGAATTGTACATGGTTCCAATCAAACTCAAAAGCAGAACCCGCACGACACACACGAGGAGTACCACAAACAGTGAAGTGTCCCAGTGCCGTTATACTAAACAACAGCAATGAACAACATGTGTTCATCTCATTCAGATGTGATGTGACTGTATGTAATCAGTGATGTCATTCTGTGCATCTTCACCTGCTTGTGTGGCACGTTTGTGCGGCTCGTGTACGGAGATGCCTGATGCTGTGGCTCAGAAAGGGGCGGGGCTTTGGCAGGTGCAGAGCCCGTGACAGAGGAAGAGGTGGAGCTACAGCGAGAACGACTGGAGTAGCTTGTCTGAGGATGATACACTACAAACATACAGACAGACATTCATGCATTAATTTTTATTTTATTTTTTAATTTTCCCCCCTTTTTCACCCAGTTTGGAATGCCCAATTCCCAGTGCGCTTTTTAAGTCCTCGTGGTCGTGTAGTGATTCGCCTCAGTCCAGGTGGCGGAGGACGAATCCCAGTTGCCTCCGCGTCTGAGACCATCAATCCGCGCATCTTATCACGTGGCTTGTTGAGCGTTGCCACGGAGACATAGCGCGTTTGGAGGCTTCACGCCATCCACCGCAGCATCTGTGCTCAACTCACCACGCGCCCCACCGAGAACGAACCACATTAGACTTTATAGAACCACAACTTTATAATACCATTATACAACTTACCACACGCCCCATTGAGAGCGAGAACCAGTAATCGTGACCACGAGGAGGTTACCCCATGTGACTCTACCCTCCCTAGCAACCAGGCCAATTTGGTTGCTTAGGAGACCTGGCTGGAGTCACTCAGCACGCCCTGGGATTCGAACTAGCGAACTCCAGGGGTGGTAGCCAGTGTCTTTTACCACTGAGCTACCCAGGCCCCCTTAGTCATGCATTAAATATACAACAAACAAGAACACATTAATATTGACCCGTCTCACCTGATCCAAAAGACATAATGCTGCACTTAAGTGGCTCCAGATCATACGAGAACTTTACAGCTTTACCAAGATCTTCATCATACTTGCGCTCACTGACAAAGTGCTGGAGATACAAAGAAAGATTATAAAGCTGAAAAGCCTGAAAACAACTACTAATTTAAATGGCTCAATAAACAATTTAACTGGAATCTAAAAATGCCAACATGATTGTACAAGGGTTAGTAAATATTGTTAGGTTACTAAAGTCAATGGAAAGTCCTCATAATGAGTAGTAAAAAACATGTGTACCTTGATATCAGCTCGTAGTTCAGTGAGTTGTTCCTCTGACAGTGATGCTGATTTATCAGTGAGTCTCTTCAGCTCTTCTGCTCTCTTCTGACGGCCGTCAAGAATAGCCACTGAACACAAACACACTTGATCAGCATCACTGAACACCAGAGAAACTTTCAGTGAATAAGCGGTACATGTCATCAGTGTATTCACTGTATACAGAAAGACTTTAGCTGCAGCCACCTACCCACACACACCCTGAATGACAGACAGACAAGTGTTTGTGTTCTCTCTACTCACTGGCTTCTGCTTTGACTTTGTCCATCTCCGTGAGCAGCGTCACCTCTCGATCCATCAGACTGAACACACAACAAGAACATAAGTTACACACACATTAAGAATGGAATGTGTTTTGAATCTGTTGGTTTGCATTACATGGTCTACCAGCATAACTTCTCTAAAGTTTATCAACACATGTGATTTTTATTAGTGATGCACCAAAATAAAAATTCTTGGCTGCAAGCAAAAATTCTGGACACACTGGACCAAAAACTGATTTTAAAATAAACTTTGTTTGAAAAATTATATCACACACACACACACACACACACACACACACACACATACACACACACACACATACACACACCATTAAAACCATCTGCCTAGAGAGAGTCGCGTGACACCATGCGAGGTTCGGACGTGTTAGCAGCGAGCTCTGTGCACTTTGCTGCTTTGTAATGCTTTTTATGTCATAAACCGGTGAGATTCGATACACCCTGATCCTTAACCGTTTTATGAGGACATTATCAAAGAATTCAAAATCGTCGGGCTCTGGAGACATTAAAAGACACTCACGTGCTCAAGCTGATAAACCTGACAGAGCCACAGACCAGGGACTCAGTTTGGATGGTGCGACGGGAGAAATTCAGCATCAGCTGTCCAGCATGTCTGCAATGCTGGCGAAGGTCGTTGCAGACTTGGAGGATCTTGCTGTAATACGTCGATGGATCACGGCCATGGAGACGAAATTCAACGATTTGGTTACAAGAATGGGGACGTCAAGAAACGGATCGATTTCCTGGAGTCATCGGAGAGGGAATTAGCTGCCAACCCGCCAGCAACCAAGACAGATTTGCAGATTTGGAGAATCGTAATCGACGAAACAATGTCTGAATTGTTGGAATTCCTGAGCATGAGGAAGGCCGAGATATGGTAAAATTCCTAGACGAGCTCTTCCCGAGTCTGCTCGACATAACAGGCCATAATAAGCTGGAGATCGAGCGAGCTCACAGAGTCCTGGCTCCGAGATCCGCTGAGGGAGACAGGCCCCAATCAATTCTGGCCAAATTTCTGAGATTATCCGATAAAGATCTCGTGTTACGCGAGGTGAGGAGTAAAGGAAAGCTTTCTTGGAAGAACCACAGCATTTTCATGTTCCCAGACTTTGCGAATTCGACAAGAGAAACGTGATCTATTCAAGGAATGCAAGAAACACAATCAACAGAAGGTCACTTTTGCACTGATGTTCCCAGCCAAATTGAGAATAGATAAGGATGGCCGCAAAATATTTACATGTCCACAGCAAGCGATGTCCTTCATAAAGACAATGGAGAAAGCCATTTGGAGATTTTCATGCTGCTACCTAAAGGACTTGTCTCACTGAACATTCACTTGACTGTCTGAGGAAGTTGGGCACCTCTTTCATTTCTTTTTGTGCTGGTTCCTGTGGCCTGGTGTTTGTTTTGTGGAATATCTCTTGCAGGACATTTGAGTGATTAGGTCTTTTGTTGCACTCAAGTATCGGCCGAATGGGCCGTCTTACTGAACATTCGTCTGACTGCACGAAGAGCTGAACAGCCCCCCCCTTTTTTATTGGTGCTGGTTCTGCTGGCGGCTGAAGCGTGTTCTGTGGAGGAACACACCTTCGGGACAGTTATGTGGATGAATCTACACATTTGTGTTTTTCCGCTTATTGGCTGGAGTTTGTTTTATAGACTATTTTTTGCCGTGTAATTCTGTTTCACAAAGTTGTCATGGGGGCTCTCGTAGGCGTACGTGGACCTTTTGAGTTTAGAGGGACAGACTGGATTCTTGGTCTTACAGATATTTGGAGACTTTTAAACCCATATGGTAGGAACTATAAATTTGTTTTCCCCATCAGTCCATAAGAATTATTCTAGAATAGATTTTAATTATATCCAAATCCCTCATTTCATCTGTTGTTGATTGCTCAATTGGAAACATATTAGTCTCAGATCACGCCCTGGTGAGTTTAGAGGTGATACCACATACGGAGAAAAATAAATCATATAGTTGGCACATTAATGTATCCTTTTTGCAAAAACCTGATTTCCAACAAATGTTAAAGGCTGAAATCAATGTTTATATGGAGACCAACTGGTCCTCAGTATCCTCTGTGGGCGTGGCTTGGGAGGCACTTAAGGCAGTTCTTAGGGGCCGGATCATACAGTATGCCTCATTCATCAAAAAATCCAAAGCACGAGAACTCTGAGCTGGAAGGGAATATTAAAAGTGCAGAGGCAGAGCTGAAGTGCCGTATGTCATCTGATGGCCTCAGAGAATTGACCCGACTGAAATACAGATATAATACTATTGTCGCGGAAAGTGGAGTTTTGGCTATTCAGGGCAAGACAGTCATACTTTGAGTCGGGGGACAAAGCAGGGAAGCTTTTGGCTAGATATATAAAGCAGAGAGAGTCTTTCTATCATTCCCTCAGTGAAATCTGCTGGTGGTGAAATATTTACCTCAGCCATTGATATTAATAATGCTTTTAAAGAATTCTATATTGATCTTTATAGTTCCACGTCTTCGTCTACTGACGAAGATATTAGAAATTTTGTGGAACTATTAGATCTTCCTAAACTGACGAATGAGCAAAAACAAATTCTTGATTGAGATAAACTTGGAGGAGCTTGATGTGGTAATTAAGGGCCTGCCTATAGGCGAGGCTCCGGTGCCAGATGGCTTTGCCGCGAAATTTTTTTAGATCTTATGCTACAGAACTGGCTCCACTTTTGTTAGAAGTTTATACTGAATCATTAAAGAATGGAAAACTTCCGCCAACCATGACACAAGCCCAGATCAGTCTGATTCTTAAAAAGGACAAAGATCCAAGCTAGTGTAAGAGTTACCATCCAATTTCCCTGATCCAAATTGTCAAAAATTTTGGCTAACCGATTAAGTTATGACAGCTCTTATAAATATAGATCAGGTGGGGTTTATTCGGGGCCACAGATCTTCTGATAACATTAGGCATTTCATCAATATCATGTGATCAGTGGCGAATGATCAGACTCCGGTCGCTGCCATCTCACTTGATGCCGAAAAGACGTTTGATATGGTAGAATGGGATTATTTTAAGATTTTGGAAATATACGGGTTCGGGAAAACTTTTATTGGATGGATTAAGTTACTTTTAAACACCTGGTAGCAGCTGTACAAACAAACAGATTTATTTCAGATTATTTTACTCTGGATAGGGGCACCCGGCAGATTTGCCCTCTTTCCCCATTATTGTTCTGTCTTGCCCTGGAACCATTAGCAGCCACGATAAGAAAGGAGGATGATTTTCCAGGGGTGACAGCGGGAGGTGTGGCGCATAAGCTTCTGCTTACGCAGATGATATTTTATTATTCGTCTCCGACCCTACTAGATCTATGCCTTGCCTCCACAGAATTATTAATTCCTTTTCTAAGTTCTCAGGATACAAAGTCAACTGGTCTAAATCCAAAGCTTTGGCACCGACAGCGTACTGTCCAGTAACAGCTTTTCAGCCGGGCGCCTTCCAGTGGCCCAAACAGGGCATTAAGTATTTGGGAATTTTATTCCCAGCAAATTTGTGTGATTTAGTCAGAATTTAATTTTGACCCTTTAATAAAAAAGGTTTGAGCGATGTGGGCAGGTGGGCTTCATTACATTTATCGATGATTGGGAAGGTTAATGTTATTAAAATTAATTGTATTCCAAAATTCAACTACCTGTTACGATCTCTCCCTGTAGATGTCCCCTTCTCTTATTTCAAGCAGTTTGAGAGCATAGCGAAGTCCTTCATTTGAAATGGTAAACTTCCCAGATTACACTTCAGTAAATTACATAGGCCGATTGACAAAGGTGGGCTAGGCCTACCCAAGATTTTGTTTTATTATTATGTGTTCGGTCTCAGACATTTGGTTCATTGGTCACTTCCACCTGAGAGAGCTCCTCCCTGGTTTTGTATTGAACAGGAAGTTCTTGCCCCTATTTCACCATTACAAAGCCTTTCTATTAAACTAATCGGAGAAGTTAAGTTACACCCCGTTATCTCGCATTTACACTCGGTATGGACAAAAGTGTCCAGAGTGTTTAATTCCAACATTTATTTAAATGTTGCCTCGAGCATATGGCTGAACCCAAAATTATGTATTAATAAGTCCCCTTTCTGCTGGTCAGAGTGGATTGTGAGGGAGGTTAATACACTCGGTGAGCTATATGAGAGTGGAGTGTTGAGATCCTTTGAAAATATGGTTCAACATTTTGGGATTCCCAGATCTCAGTTCTTTAGGTATTTACAGCTGCACCACCTGCTCCGCACTGTTTCTGGGAGTAGTATACACCCTCCTAAAGTGGCAGATACTCTGGGAGAGGTGATTACTGCTTTTGGAAAAGGTTATGAGGCATCAGTGTATTACTCCCTACTAATTCAGAGTCTGGGGGACGGAGCTTTAACTTCTATCAAGAGATTATGGGAGAGAGATTTAAACTTGGTATTGGAGGAGGGAGTGTGTTCTAGGATTCTAAATAACATCAAGTCTGTATCTAGAGATGCAAGGGTGTGCCTTAGGCAATTCAAGATTTTATATAGATTCTATTGGACCCCCTCTAGATTGTATAGGCTTGGTCTTAAAGACACACCCACCTGCTGGAGACGCCAATCAGATGGAGACACAACCCATGTTTTTTGGGGGTGTGTTAAGATCCAAGAGTTTTGAAGGTTCAGAGTTTCATGTGACGTTTTGGGCACTCAAATTTCGTTTTGCCCCAGACTCTGTATTCTGGGCACTGGGGTGGTCATAAATTTGGGGGACAAACACTAGTCCTGACTAGTATTATGATTGGCAGGCAGATTACTTTAAGGGGATGGAAGTCAGATGGGGCTCCCTCATTTCCGGAGTGGTGTGCAGAGATGGGGTAGGTGGTGGCTTTTGAGGAGATGTCGAGGCACATTAACTTGAAATACACCGGGGACTCTTATTTTGAAATGTTTGTGCTTCACTGCTTCCAGCTGCTCATTCAAACAAATGTGATAAAATGTGCACTCCTACAATAATCTACAATGTATTACAATATAAACACTTAAAAGTAAACATTGTCATATTTCATCAACACTATATCAACAGTTGATCTTTAGTGATAGTTCGTCATAAATTTCCGATATGTCTTAATGATTGTGAACTGCTCACACACAAATCTTTTTTTTTTTTTTTTTTTTTTTTTTTAAAAAGGATTACAAAACACACATTAGGCTTAAACAACTTTAAAATAGAGGATATTTGTAAAATATTGCACAACTCTATATTAACTTTGCTAATATAAAAGCATATATTTACCCTACAAAGTAAATAAAGTGCCTAAGAATACACAAGAAAAATAAACAAATTGTCCATGTCTAAGTTTTCTTTTTATCCATCCCCCGTGTTGTCATTATTGCGGTGTTTGTGGAAAAAGAACTGGGTTTCTCTGTGACTAAGAGTCACTCACAGATCCAGATTCAGATGAAAAGCTCGAATTGCATATGCGAGACTAGTCGACACTGGAATTACTAGTCGGCCAATATTTTTCCCCATTAAACTTCAGAATTTGTACACATTTATGTTTGGCTTTATATTTTTATAAAGACTGAGTTTAAATTACTGTCATGTTAATGTCACACGTATTTTTTTTTTTTTGTGGATTTTCTCCCCAATTTGGAATGCTCAATTCCCAATGCGCTCTAATGGGGCTTTTCCACTGCACGGTATGGCTCGACTCGACTTTTGGGGGTTTTCCACTGTGGATAGTACCTGGTACTTTTTAGTACCACTTCGGTCGAGGTTCCAAGTGAGCCGAGCCGTTAATAAATGTGACGTCAAAACCCTGCAGATCACTAATTGGTCAGAGAGAATCGTCACTACCAGCGTCACTGGATTTGCGACATGGGACATCAACCCGCTAGTTTTAAAGTTAGTAACAGCGATAGCATTATCATACGTTCACGCGACTTTCGAATTGTAAAAAGTAATGGCTGTGTGCAAAATCACGCCGGTCAATAAACGAGGTGCAGACGTTCCTCTCGTTAGTAGCAGAGGAGAGGATCCAACAAGAGCTGGCTGGAGCGACGCAAATATGATGATTAGCCTATAATCCCCCCCACGTTGAGGAGGCACTAAACTGCAGTGGAAAAGCTCAGAAAACTGAGCAGAGTCGAGTCGAACCGTAACGTGCAGTGGAAAATTGCCATAAGTCCTCGTGGTGGCGTAGTGACTCGCCTCAATCCAGGTGGCGGAGGACGAATCTCAGTTGCCTCCGCATCTGATGGTTCCGCGTCAATCTGCCCATCTTATGTGGCTTGAGCGCGTTACCGTGGAGATGTAGCGTGTGGAGGCTTCACGCTATTCTCCGCGGCATCCACGCACAACTCGCCACACACCCCACCGAGAGCGAGAACCGCATTATAGCGACCACAAGAGGTTACCCAACATGACTCTACCTTCCCTAGCAACCGGGCCAATTTGGTTGCTTAGGAGACCTGACTGGAGTCACTCTACACGCCCTGGGATTCTTCATATTTTTGCTCATCAAAAATGCATGCTTTTGAGTAAGTAGCCTAGAAAATGACTGTTTTAGGTTAGTTAAGCCATTTTTTACCCTGGTGATCAACAAGGCTATTTTCAACGATGTGCCGACTGCTTAACTAATTGAACTATTTTATTGTGCGCACGGCATTTCTGACAGGCCATTTTTTTCTATCCTATAGCTATTTTAAATTTACACCATAAATGTTTTTGGTTAACATGTTTAACAGAACAGCAGTCAAATTACTGTAGTAGATCATAATGCACGTTGTGAAATACGCGCAACTTTTCAGTGCATTTCTCTCTCTAGTTGATTTGGCTTACTTGTGAATTATTTTCAACAATGTCCTGACTATTGATCAGTGAGTATCTTCAGCTCTCTTAATATGTTAAGTAACTTTAACTTGGTGATTTTCATTTAGAACAGGCCATTAGGGTTGCTATTGGTCCTGCACAATTCATTCAGTTGTTTTCAAGAAATATGCCTGCATTCGCTTGATTCATTAAATGCATGCCATGTTCTAGACTGAATGTAGCCTTCTATGATGATAATGCAAGGCAAGCATATTGCATATAAAAGCCACTTTTTCAGTAGGAATTTAGTGTTGAATTTGGCTATTGGAAGCATTTTAAAAGGGCCGCATAAACAAAGATTTTGACTTTTCTGAGGGTTTTTCTCTTTAGACTATTCGACTCCAAAATTTGTTTAAACATCAGTGAAATTAGTTATTCCGCACATCCCTAATGCCAAGCGGGTTGGGTTGGACACTTCCGTGTATGACACTGTTGATGTCCAACGTGTCTCGAACAGTACATGGGGATATTTAACTGCTGTGTTTAGTGGTGGATCATACTAAACAGTCTCTGCGGAAGCATGAGAAATGCTCTTAATGCGCTAATAATCAAGAGAGCAATTGCTTCACTTCTGGGGATGAGGAATTAACGTACAACTAGGAAACATATGAACTGAATGTGCAAATTGCATTTGAAATTTTGCTGTATGCGCCGAAATTTCGGTGCATCCCTAATTTTTTACTAATGTGGCAGTTTATTACAATTTGTTTAAATGTGCACCATTTGTGAGGGTTTATATATTCAACAGTGTTCTGATCAGGGTGTGTGATACCAGCTCTGCAGCTCAGCAAACGTCTGCTTCATGTTCTTGATCGATGAATCCATCTCGTCTCGCACAACAACTCTATAGCGAGAAAGCGACGCTGCACAGCGCTGCAGGTCTTTCACAGAGCGATCCACGTTAGACCCTGACAAACAACAAACATGAAACACAGAACAACATTCAGGGCACTGCAGGGAATTACATGAGTGACATTGAGGTCTGAACTGCAGCAAACACACCGTCTAGTAACTAGTCAGCTGTAATCATGACGCTCTGAATGTGAATCTGGTCGTGGCAGTCTAAACTGATGTCCCAGTATTTAGGATGGCCAGTACTGTAGTCCACTCAAGTTAAGTCATTTTAATTATTTTAGCACTTTTCCCAAGGCTCAAGCCTTAAAGTCTGTAGTATCTTTAAGCTCCCAGTGAGAACCTTGCCAAATATGTACTTGGATGTACTTTACTCCATCCAAAATCACCCGAGTGACCAAAAAGTGTCCCAATTTACCTTAATTCACCCTGTCAGTGTCCCTGTAACAGCACAGTTTCAAAACACAAATGCATTTCCTTAAACAAGTGACTGTTGACCTGTACACAAGCGCACACACGGTTTTCTCTCCACCAGCAGATATCTCCAGATTTCCTGTGGATTCAAGAAGTCTTCTGAAACAGAAAGCTAACCCAAACCCTGTTATCTCCAGAGATAACCGCAGAGGAATCGCGCAGTCTCAAGTAGGGTTGCAACGGTATGAGTTTACGGCACGATAACAGTCTCAGAAAATATCACGGTATTACACTTATTATTATTCAGTTACAATGACCCTTAAAAAGGAGTGAAAACAGTTTTTTTTTTTTTTTTTTTTTTTTTTGAACAAATGCTTTATTATAATTGAAACACTTGGAAATAAAATAAATAAGAATTATAATAAACCGAATTACAAACATGATAAAAATAGCATGTAACTATAACATGTTATATAACCAAAGCATGTTAGCATAGCATGTTAAATTAACTACTAAATGAAAAATAACATCAGCTGTGTAAGCTTTAAAAGTAATGTCCAATGATTATTAATAATTAACATATACTGTATGTGTGTGACTGCTCCTGTCTGTACCTTTAACTCAGTGTTTCTCAACTGGTTTTGCTTCAGGACAGATTTTACATTGGAAATCAAGTGGTGACCCACCACAGTAAAAACCTGTATTTAATGTATCCTGGGTCACATTTCCTTTTATGTTGCATAGTTTTGTTCATAGTTTTCAAGTACAAGGACATGCATCACAAAAGCCACAGGAAGTTTTCTCTCCCCCCCCCTTTTAAAAATTGAAGAGCATATTTACTTATGAGCCCATTATTATCCCGTTTGTTTCCTAATTTCAAACAGAACATACATATTACACAGGAGGAAAGGCTCCTCATTACCATGGTTAGGTCAGTATAACATTTTGTCAAAATATAACAGTTACTTTTACTCAGGTAAAATCGTGAAAATTTTGTAAAGGTGATGTATCATGAAAATAAATTAGCGCATAGCACAGTGTTGCCCGTTTCCTCCTCAGGGCCGTTTGGCATGTCAGGGCTGCCTACTGTTTGAGAGGTTCGACTTGACTTCCTCCATAACGCTTTAAACTAGAAAAGTCTCACTAGAATTGAAATTGGTCACATCAGTTTTGAGGTCTGCGCTCCACAATATTGAGGGAAGCCTGGTCGTTGCACTCGTGCGTCAGAGCAGAGCAGATCATGAGCTGGTTCCGTTATACTTGTGCGAAAGTGCAGACGAGAAGCCTTTAGCCGATTGCGAAATTATCATCAAATCTGACTCGGCAGTCCTAAATAAAAGTATCATTGTGCGGCCACCGAAATATCTTCAATGAGAGAACCATGTAATTGTTCTTTCCCTGCTGTCTGCGACACAGTCCAAATAGACCTGCGACCCACCAGTTGAGAAACACTGCTTTAACTCACACACACTCATGTCAGACCCCCTCGCCTCGCTTCTCTCTGACATTTTCTCCGCTGCATGTGTGTGTGGCACAAGTTGACGAGTCTGACAGGCAGTCGAGGAGGAAAGGAGATGCGCACATGCAGGTAAGATTCTCCGTCCGGTTGCATTTTTTTTTTCTTCTCAAAACTGAAGATAAGCAAATGTACATGGTATGAAAACCATAAATTTTCATATCGTGCTATACCGCAGCAACCCTACTCTCAAGGCCTGTGTATATGTTGTTTTTCCAAATTCTGGATCGGATCGCATTTGGTCGTCCACGTTGCCTTTCAAACTATACTCTTCTGACTGCAAGTGAATACGAACACGTTCGACGTGCACCATGACTGATTTGCTATGCTCTTTTAGTGCAGTCAATGGCAGGTGCATGCAGCGATGATGTGCAAAGACGAGGACTGTGTGTGTGTTGAGGAAACCTGGACAGTCTGCGCAGACAACAAAATTTGCATCAGGCATACGGTGAGTGTTCCGATCAGCAACACAGTAAACAGATGTTTACTTTGGCCTTTACAGTCTGCTGTACTTGAAAGTTCTTACCAATCTTCCTGGCAGCAGAACCTGGTTGTGGGTCATCAGAGAGAGAAACCACAGAAGAACTCTGGGTGCTGGAAACAGGCTTGGGTCGAAACTTGTTACCACGTGAGCTGCGATGGTCCTGTTGCAGTCCGTCACTGGTGCCGGGCGGAGGGGCGGGGCTTGGTGTTGAAGCCATGTCTCCACCTGCCACAAAAGAGAAACACTGAGATGAGCCCCATCACAAACTACAAACATCTGAGCCTCAGACAGAAGCACAAACCGGTCATTACCTGCAGCATCCGAGAGATCAGCGGTGGCACTTTCAGAGTCAAGTTCTGCTGCGTCCAGGGAGACGGAGTCCAGCTGCTCGCTCAGAGAATCCAGCGAATCGCCATCTGCGCCTGCTGTATCATTGGCATGGAAACCATTAACAGCATCTGGACATTCATTAACAGCATCTGGACATTCAGGGGTTGAGTCCGATTCAGCAGGTGTGGCGTCTGCAGGCACGTCAGTCTGTGGCTTCTGCTTCTTTTTCTTCTTCGGCTGTAAATCAATTCAAAACACTTACGACAGACTCCAGCACAAGATAAGCAGCAGTTCACATTTGTGCTTTTATGGCATTTAAAGATTTCTTCATCTTACTTTCCATCAAATGCATGCATGAATTTTGATGGTTTTACATCAGCCCTTGAAACTACAAACTGTGTAAATATAAATCTGAAGCATAAACAGCATACTGGCATTTACTGCCGTGCAAAATGTTTCCTTAAATGTCCCAAATCTCCCAAAGAGAAAGAGTTCAGCACATTCAGAGTGCCGCCTCACTCACCTTCTTTTTCCCAGTAACGTTCCATTCCTTCAGGATCTCCACAGCACTACCTGAAAGGACACACCAGCACATTACTGCCAGATCACAAGCAGAGCTCTTGAAACAACTCTTGAAACACCGATTGTGTGTTTGTACCATCTACAAACGCCTGCACCGCTCGATCCACACAGTTCTCGAAGTGTTGCAGCACCAGAGTGATCTCATTATTACTCTTATTGGGCACCACAGCTCGCACAGCATTGATCTGATGGCAGACAGAGACAAACTCAAACTGTGGAAACATACAGACAAGAGGCTTCTCTTTGAAATAAAGGAAACTACTGCACCAACACTCAAAACAAAAACCAGGAAGGAAAAACTGCATTCAGACACCATGCAAACAAAGAGAAGCAATTCATACCTTTTCCTTCATCTTCTCAAAAGTACCTCCTTGAGACATCACCATTTTAGAGTGAGTGTCGAACACAACTCCAGACACATCTGGCAATAAGAGGAAAACAAAGTGAAAACCCCAATTAAAAGGCAGAACTTCCAACTCTAGAGCGTCTAAAAATGCTGTCAGACTTTTACCCACAGGACTCTCTCCACTGTTTTTCCCTCAAAAGTATGTAGGTCGAGAGAGAGAGAGAGCGCGCACACAGACACAAGTTTATTGCTTTAAAGCTGAATGACACCCAAAACAGTTTCATTAAATGTCAATGAAACAGGCCAATTATCTTCATGATCTCCATTGCTTAACTGTTTCTATAGTGCCCTTTTTCAAAACAAAGGATTCAATTTAGCACAATAACGCTTCAGTTGAATGTAATAATTAGTTTTCATTATTTGTACTGTTAAAATCTGTTAGATCAATCGATAGTAATTTGTAACAATTTTCTGATCAATGATTATAAGACTAACAAAATCCTTCCTGCCACATGACGTATTCTGTGATTGGGTTAAACCAAGGCTTCTAGAGTTGTGCCAAACACAAAAGAAAGAGGGGTGTAACGTTTTATCGTGGCACATGGCACAATTTAATCAGTAAGTTTCATTGTACCACGTTGGTGGAATGACCTTCTCCATCCGTGAAGCTGACTCACTTTCAGTCTTCAGAAAACGGAAAAAACATTTTCCATGAACAATAAAAAAAAAAAAAAAACATTTAAAAAGAGATCTTGCTGCACATTAATTTATTTTGAATGGGGATGACCTCCTCGTGGTCGTGATTAGTGGTTCTCGCTCTCAATGGGGTGTGTGGTAAGTTGTGTGTGGATCGTGGAGAGTAGCATGAGCCTCCACATGCTGTGAGTCTCTGCGGTGTCATGCACAACGAGTCACGCGATAAGATGCGCGGATTGACGGTCTCAGAAGCGGAGGCAACTGAGACTTGTCCTCCGCCACCCGGATTGAGGTGAGTAACCGTGCCACCACGAGGACCTACTAAGTAGTGGGAATTGGGCGTTCCAAATTGGGAGAAAAGGGTAGGGGAAAAAAAGGTGAAAAAAAATCTGTCATTTACTCACCCTCATGTTTTTCCAAACACATATGACTTCCTTCTGAGGAATGTGAGCTTAAGTCACCATTCATTCTCATTGTACGAATAAAAAAAAATAAATAAAAAAAGATGCAATGAAAGTGAATCGTTTCAGAGACTAAAATTACCTTTAGGGATCCACAGAGGAAAAAAGTAAAACGGGTCTAAAACAATTGGTGAAAATTTTTCATTTTGTTCACCAAAAAGGGCATTGAAGTAAACAAACAAAGTGTATCTGTAAGTTCAGGTGCATATCTCAGAGCACATGCGCACATCGAAAGATGCTGCCTGTCAGTCATACAGAACTGAAATTAATCTGTACTACCTTACACGTAGTGACAAAATGCTGGTATTGTAGTACAATAGTGTAGTCTTAGTACTTTTGACCACTAGACACACCTTTAAAAACAGTTACCCAACCATAACCAACCCCGATTCAACCAATTTGAATGCAGAATACTAGCAGCACAGACAGACTCACCTTTATAACTGCTCTTCCTCGCCATCGTCCTCCTCAGTCAGTTTCAACTCTACAGGAAGAGAAAAACCTGGTAAATGTACAATTTGGGAACAAACATGTTATAACAGTTAAGATCCATTATACGGATACCACCATCGTCATGACTGAGAAAGAATCCTGTCAACAGATTTGTTTTATAATTCACTTTTTTTCCCAGCATCCTGTTGTGTCAGCAAAGGAGAGAGAGACTTTCAGGTTAGGTTTAGATTGCACAGGGTCAAACAAGGACAAGTTCCACATCCACACATTCCTTCTCGCACAACTCTCCGTCTCATACATCTACACAACTATCTCTCTACTGAAGACAACTCAACACAGATGCCAATTACCATGACAACACTACTAAGAAATTTGTGGTTTAATAAAAGACTAAGTCTAGCGTTGTTTAGGCTTTAGGATACAGCACTAGCTGACTGCATCCCTTATGCATTTTAAAGTCTATTTCCTGGCCTTGTAAAGGTCATAATGGAAAACACATCTGGATGAATAACTCTGTCATATGTGAAGAATCTGCAGCAGCTGAGAGCTGTCTCTCTCTCTCTTGGTGTCTCAGCCTCTGTGTTGCTTTAGGTAAACGAGGCTACACATGAAACAGATGCTAAACTTCAGAACAATGTTAAAAGAACCCCATTGGAGTAATAAGCAGTACTTCGTTTAATGACAGTAAATTAGAGTTATGCAGTCTTTTCCCAAACACTAAATCTCCATTCCTGAAGAAATGTGCAGAAGCTGTGGTACTCCACCCTGAGTAAACCAGCTGTAGCCAGAGACACTTTTATGACTCCAAGAAACATTCACTTTCTCAGGAAACAGAAACCTAAATCAATCAACGCAAACACGTACACACCCATTCTTATTCCTGCCAGCACGTCACAAACACACACACACCTGTGTGCAGTCAAACAGGTGAAGCCACATTCACTGGTTATATTTACACCAACAGGAAAATGAACCAGCTATTTACTAAAGAGGTGAACAGCTGTTAGATCAGTTATTTAATCAGAATATTCTCACACTGACAGATAATCACTATATCACATCTAATAACAAGATCTATTACAGCTCCGAGATTCTGCTCAGCCTGTTCCGTGGATTAAACAGCAGACATGATCTGAGAAATGAGATGTTGAGAATAAAATAAAAAGGAGTGAATTATAAGACTGTTCCTGACTGAAAATGGGCCACTGGGACAGGAAGCAGGAAGACACGCCCACTGTGATGTGGCACAAATCAATACAATCACACCTAAAGATAATAATAACCAGTCAATCAGCATTAAACCCATTTACAGAGAAATATGAACTAGAATAAAACACATTTATGATTAGTAACAATGAACAGCACAACTGACACAAACATGAGCAATTATTCACTTGATATTCAGATAAACCTTCAAATGCAAACAGATAGTTCGTGTATTCAAACATTAAAGATCAATCATGATACGAGCAGTTTTAATTCATTTATAGTGTCATGACTCAGATTTATTGATCAGTGATGTTAACGGATTCATTATTTCCCTCTCCACTACAGACTTATTTGCGTTTAATTCTCCACGTAAATATGCCACTAAGATAAAAGCGTTTATTAAAAATCAATAAAACGAGGAAAGAGCTGCTGATTATGTGATTGTCTCTTAGCAACGAGCTAATGTATGCTAGCTGAGAGACGCGCATTAACCTAACAGAGATCAATCCAAAATAACACGTTCAATAACACGAGATATGACGCCCTCATACTGAGAATGATGCAGAACATCTCTTACCTGAATAACCTGCAGCAATCTGCGCCACAATCACACAAACATACCGTGTGTACCCTTTTAATAGTCTTCCGTCCCGTTCGATCGATTATATGTCGTAATTATTCGTTCAGTCCACCTTTTCTTTCAACCGGCTCATGCGTCACTTCCGTTATGCAAGCGCGAGCTCAACATCCGCCGTCCTGCTTTATCCGCACGCGCGGCTGAAATGGGCGGAGTCACATCTGAGCCAATCAGAAAGCGCAATCAAAGTTCATTAAGAGTTCAATATTTCTCTTAACAAAGTGTTCCTACTGATAATTAAAAGTAAGTAATTATTACGAATTAGACCATTATAAACAGTCTTAAGACAGGTTTTTTTTTTTTTTCAAACTGGGGCACTCAAAATTTATGTACTATAAATCTTAACTTTCACTTTCACATTTGTCTTTTTTGTTTTTGGAGATTCACATTCTTTGTGCATATTGCCAACAACTGGGTAGGAAGAAGAATTAATAGTAAAATAATAATAAAAAAAAAATAAAAATAAAAATAATACAAAAAAATACTTAAAGGGATAGTTCACCCAAAAATTAGTCACCCTTATGCCATACAATGCAAGTGAATGGTGATCAGAAATTTGAAGCTCCAAAAATCACACAAAGTCAGCATAAAAGTAATCCATAAAACTCCAGTGGTTTAGTCCATGTCTTCATAAGTGATATGATAGGTGTTGTGAGAAACAGATCAATATTTATGTCCCTTTTTTACTCTAAATCTCCACTTTAACTTTCACTTTCCGGTGTGAAAGTGAAACTAAACAGGCACCACATGTGACTTTCAGATGTAAAAGGGAAAGTGGAGATTTAGAGTAAAAAAGGGACTTAAATATTGATCTGTTTCTCACTCACACCTATCATATCACTTCTGAAGACATGGATTAAACCACTGGAGTCGTATGGATTACTTTTATGCTGCCTTTATGTGCTTTTTGGAGCTTCAAAGTTCTGGTCACCATTCACTTGCATTGTATGAACCTACAGAGCTGAAATATTCTTCTAAAAATCTTCATTTGTGTTCTGCAGAAGAAAGAAAGTCATACACATCTGGGATGGCATGAGGGTGAGTAAATGATGAGAGAGCAGCCACACTTGACTTTAAGCATACAAAATTATTTTCAAAACCAGCAACGAATTTGGCCAACGGGATATGATGCACACTTTAGAGCTGTTATCAATTAATTAGAAATAACAAACAATCTATGTGATTTTTATAAAATCAGAAATCTTCATAGTCAATTTTAAGTTTTTACTTATGTTTATCGAATCTCTTATTTTTGTCCAAAGTGCTTTACAGGTCAAATGTTTATACTAAACAGTTCAAAAGTCCACTTATATTTTGCATTTTCTAATTTTATTAATTTTCCCCTTTACACATTATGGCATCTGCATAACAAATTGAGTGAAAAGTTTAATTGAAAAATTAACATGAATTTGACAATGTCTTAGTATTTGGTATGTATCTCTGATTTGAATGACGGCATGAACTGGTGTTGACATGAATTAAACCTGATGATCATCATGTTCGATTCCAGAAGAGATTGTTTCTGCTCAATCACAACATCAATATGTGCTTATTTGAGTGCGCTATATCTTTCTGTTATGAGCACATTTGTAAACTCCCGCAGTCTCGCGAGAGCGTAAAGAAACGGAAACGGAAGTTGGTGTTTGCTGAAGATGGCGACCCCCTATGTGACAGATGACTCTGGTGAAATATTTCATACATTTACAAATATAAAGATGTATTTAAACATTTACACTGAGTGTATTAATGATAATGACAGGCGGCAGGTGTGTGACAGATTAAACAGTATTCGTGCTGATCGCGACACATTCTCACGTGAATGATCCGCATCTGATCGTTTATATCTTCATTGTTTATTTTCTGTTTATTTGTGTTTCATTCACTCAACGACGCAGTGGTATTGCTCGCAGGATTACAACAGAAAATATAAAATATTGATGATGATATTTCCTGCTAATGAATTACTATGAGTAAGAAATCGGGGTGGGTTAAAATATTGTTTTTTACGATTAATCGCGATCTTCATTTGAATGATCTCGATATCGATTATTAAATCCCAAGATCGATCTATAACTCAGTGTGCAAGACTTTACTACAATGAGAGGAAATCATTGCATTTGCAACCAAATTCTGCACTATGCCACTGAAGTGAATATATTTGGCAACTGTCTGGTAAATGTTTATATTTCTCTCAGCAGTGATTGTGTAGTTTAGTCCTGAAGTGTTCAGCAGCGAGATCTTTCACAGCGTATTAAAAGTTATTCCGTGTAATGTGTGTCCAAAGACGAGATCCACGCAACCATTTATCATTGAATAATGTCTCTTTAATATCCTTTCTGTTCTTTACAGTCGGTTATTGATCAAAAACACAAAAAACCATTTAATTCTAATCATTGCACAGATGAGGTAAAGCCATTCGGTTTTAGCACGTTCAACAAATCAATATAAATACTTTTAAATAGAACAAAATATGCAGTTTAACAATAAATATGTAACAAAAATAATATATGAAATATAATATCTTAATTTATTGATTGAATACATTTATTTCTTCATTTTTAAAAAGCCAAAATGTGACCAAAATGATGAAAAAGTAATAAAATATAATTAGTAAAATTTATATTTTCCTAATGAACCTAGTTAAAAGGTCCCTTGTATAATTAACAGCATTCACTGGGAGATAATTTCTTTTATATGTCAGCAAAAGGGACATTATAACTGAAATAAACCCATATGAATCGATATTGAATCGGGAAATCTGTATCAATACCCAACCCTAGTAAGAAGACTCTCAAAAAGCAGCAAAAGGAAGTGAAATGAAAAATGAAGTTTTCAGCATGTCAAAAGAATGTTCTCACATTCAAAATAAGCAATCTAATAGCCTCAGATATTCTCAAAATGTTCCTGGTTAGCGTGCGGTGTGATAATAATAGAAGTGTTTTGCTTTCTCAGCACACAGACCATGTTTTAAATGTCTTTGAGGAAAGTGTGTCTGTATGCGTGTTTGTAGGGAAATATATCGCCGCCACCCAGCGACCGGACGGGACGTGGAGGAAACCGCGGCGGGTGAAGGATGGATACGTCCCGCAGGAGGAGGTACCGGTGTAAGCGCTCCTCCAGTGACTTATTCTCTATGTGGCTTTAACGTGAAAGGAAAAAAACGCTCACTCCAGGAGAATTCTCTTGTCATTCTGGAGTAAAACCGTTTTTGTGTGATCTTTTAAAACCAAAGTATTTTGTCTCTTTGTCAACAGCTATGAGAACAAGTATGTGAAGTTCTTTAAGAGTAAACCAGACCTGCCGCCGGGCATGAACCCTGATGATGCCGCTTTGGCCCGACAGCAGCAGCAGGTTTCAGGTGGAACAGATAAACAGAGCGACAGTGCTGGACTCTCCAAAACAGCCAAACGCAACATGAAGCGCAAAGAGAAACGCAAACAGCAAAACCAGCTTCAGCAAGAAGCCAGTGTGGAAGTGGAGAGCTTGAGTCAAGACATGGATGGCATGAAAATTGCTGCAGAAGAGGCGAGGGTTAATTCTGACCCTAAACCTGACCCTGACGACACAGATCTGGCCGCAGCTGCCGTAGAGAAAGCCAAGAAGATCAAGAACCTGCGGAAGAAGCTGCGTCAGGTGGAGGACCTCCAGCAGAAGGTGGATTGTGGAGAGCTGAAAAGCCCCAGCAAAGAACAGCTGGACAAACTGGGGCGGGGCGAGGCGTTACGGGCGGAGCTTCAGCAGCTGGAAGGGCATTTGTGAGGTGAACTGTCAATCGAGTCAGTGGGGGCGTGTTTTGGATTTCAACAGCAGTGTCTGTTTCCATCATCATCACATCAAGGTGCATTTATATGTACAATAAAGCTGTTAGCAGCTGTAACCACTTCATACTTGTGTTTTATACGTAATGAAGACGTGGCGACATCTTGCACTCCGGACTCTTGATGCAGGTCATTTGCAGAACCTGTTTGAGTGCAGATAGTTTCCACTCTTTCATCTAAACAGTAGTTAAGAGTGAATGTTAGTTATGAATGAATCTGTGCTGTAGAGACGTATGGACTAAAACTCCCTATTGTCATTTTTTTACCACCGTAGTGAATAATGGTATGAAACATGAATCTGTAGAATTGTGTTATTAAACATAGCATAAAAATCTTCCTGTTTCATATTCCTGTCTGTTACACAGCTAACGTTTGTGTTTAGTAACAGTGAGTGCAGTCAGTGAAGGTGTTCAAACCTCCAGAAACACAAGGGTTACAGGGTCAAATTCTGTTTAGTCCATTTATTATTAAAGAGCTGCTGCATGAGATTTTCACTGTACATACCTGCGGTTAAAAATGTAACAAAGTAGCTGGCTGCAATTAAAAGAACTGAGAAGAAACGAGGCTCATTATCAGCAGCACTTAGCAGTAGAAGCTTTTAAAACTCAACGCTAACTCGGGCCTCTAATGGGACATTTATATGTAAATATATACATATATATATACTTGTTTACTAACAGATGACATCAATGAAAAGATTTTCTTTCAGTTAACTACTTTTTTAAAGTGACGTTTCGGAAATATATTTTTCAGTTTTCCAGAATAATGTTTCCACATTCATATTTAGTGTGAAAAAAAAAAAAAAAAAAAAACAGCCTCAAAATCTGTTGATGTCTACTAAGTTTCATTTGTACTTCTGATCTGTTTTCGTTTTGAGTGAAAAGGGCTTTAAACTGTCTGTACATTTACAGTACATCTGTAATAATAATCGAGTATTTATGATTCAACACTACCTAGTTGCATTCCTAGATGTTAAAGTTCATCTTTTCTTTCTATGTGATGTCATTTCCTCCTGTTTAAATACACTGCAATGACACCCATCATTCAGAATATTGAGAGTGATTCTGCTCGAGAATGTGTGTGGGCAGAAACTTGTTTGTTCCATGTAGAATGACATCGTATAGTTCTGGATAACCGCAATGGTTTGGACCAAACCACCAAATGAAACTCCAGACAAGCACACGCCCAGAGAAGAGGAGGTCAGAGTGACAAACATCAGAGTCAAATTTAGACCCAGTTGAAATGTGAATGAATAAACACACACTGACAGTTGTTTGTGTCGCAGACGGGCTGTATTAATGTTGCTCTTCGTTTGTGAACGTGTTCATATTTGCTTTGATTAAGAATTTCAGCTTTAGCTCTAAATAACAGAATCAAGTGAGTAGAGAAGAGGACATGATGAGTTTACTGCTGCTGCTGCTCCTGATGATGATGTTTACATCCATGTGTGAATCTCTGGATACAGCCGCACTTCAAGAGGCCACAGTAAGAACAATCTCTCTCTATTCAATTTAAATGTGTTTTAGTGGCATGACAAAAGTTACACTGTAATTGCCAGGGGTTATGAAGAATACAACTTGAACAGAGAAAAACAAGTAATAAAATGAGTAAATAAAATCTCTTCTATCAGTTATCAGTCATTTATATATAGTATTATTATCTTGAATAAGACTTTTTACAGAAAACATTTCCACTAGATTTCATCAGATTGTTCTGAATGTGTCTCTCAGGTTTATCTAAAGCGTTATGGTTATTTATCCTCCTCTGTCAGCGCTGATCCGCAAGAACTACAAACAAAACAAATGAATGAGGCGCTTCGGTATCACACACACATTATTAATACCTGTTTGTGATAATCAATAACTGTCCTCATTTCTTCTTTTCCCCAATGTTCATATGAAGATTTAATTGCAGATAAATCAATAGACACAAACGTGTCACTTTCAGAATTTTCCAGAAGGTCACTGCGTTACCTATAACCGGCCGCCTGGACAACCGAACGCTGAATATGATGAAAACCCCCCGCTGCGGGCTGATGGACCCCTTCAACAGGATCCTGAAATATCGTACACTGGGTGAGTCACATTCAAACAAACATCCATCAATAATGAGATCATCATCAATGATAAAGTTCATGAGAGAGTAAAATACTAATCTTGCATTGCAGCGCTTTATTCATCAGGTACTAAAGTGTTTGTCACCCAATAATTAGCTGTTGAGACACACATGAGAATTAATCATCATAGAATCATAAACTTCATCAGGTCACTGGCGTAAGAAGAGGTTGACTTACCGCATCTACAACTATTCACCTCATCTGGGTTTCACTAAAACACGAGCGGCGATTCAAGCCGCCTTCAGATACTGGAGCGACGTCACACCTCTTCACTTACACGAGATCAGCAGAGGTCACGCGGACATTCAGATCTCCTTCCACAGGAAAGACAAGGGCTGTGCGGTTCCTTTCGATGGACCAGGTGAGTCTGTGAAAACTGAAGGCACATTAAACGTTATAACAGAGTTGGGTGCCATTCTGCATTTCGATCAGAAGGCTTTTAAAATTCCAGATCTAATTCCCAAAAGTGAATTTGAATAGAGGTAAGGAAGTGGAATTAAAATTTAATTACATTCATGAAATTGTAGTAAGTGTCATTTTCAATAATATATTTCATTGGGGGTCTGGGTAGCTCAGCGAGTACTGACGCTGACTACCACCCCTGGAGTCGCGAGTTTGAATCCAGGGTGTGCTGAATGACTCCAGCCAGGTCTCCTAAGCAACCAAATTGGCCCGGTTGCTAGGGAGGGTAGAGTCACATGGGGTAACCTCCTCGTGGTTGCTATAATGTGGTTCGCTCTCGGTGGGGCGCGTGGTGAGTTGAGCGTGGATGCCATGGAGAATAGTGTGAAGCCTCCACATGTGCTACGTCTCCGTGGTAATGCACTCAACAAGCCACGTGATATAATGAAGCCACTGAAGCCTTTATATTTGTCACACATTATACATTTTGAACATATACAGTGAAATTCTTTTTTTCGCATATCCCAGCTAGGCTGGGGTCAGAGATTAGCTGGGATATGCTTGGATTGACGGTCTCAGACGTGGAGGCAACTGAGATTCGTCCTCCGCCACCCGGATTGAGGCGAGTCACTACGCCACCACGAGGACTTAGAGCACATTGGGAATTGGGCATTCCAAATTGGGGAGAAATATATACAGTCATGGTAATAAGAAAGTACACCCTCCTTGAATTCTATGGTTTTACGTAACAGGACATAAAAAAAATCATCTGGTCCTTAGCAGGTCTTAAAATTAGGTAAATACAATCTCAGATGAACAACACATGACATATTACACCATGTCATGATTTATTTAACAAAAATAAAGCCAAAATGGAAAAGCCATGTGTGAAAAACTAAGTACACCCTTACTGCTTTCTTAGGAATTAAGAGGCTAAGTAGTAGCCAGGTACTGCTAATCAAATGCCCTTGATTAATTGATCATCAGCAAGTGTGACCACCTCTATAAAATCTGAAGTTTAAGCAGTTTGCTGGTCTGGAGCATTCAGGTGTGTTAACACAATGCCAAGGAGGAAAGACATCAGCAATGATCCTAGAGAAGCAATCGTTGCTGCCCATCAATCTGGGAAGGTTTATTAGGCCATTTCCAAACAATTTAAAGTCCATCATTCTACAGTGAGAAAGATTATTCACAAGTGGAAAACATTCAAGACAGTTGCCAATCTTCCCAGGAGTGGACATCCCATCAAATTCACCCCAAGGTCAGACCGTGCAATGCTCAGAGAAATTGAAAAAAACCCAAGAGTTACATCTCAGACTCTACAGGCCTCAGTTAGCATGTTAAATGTTAAAGTTCATGACAGTACAATTAGAAAAAGACTGAACAAGTATGGTTTGTTTGGAAGGGTTGCCAGGAGAAAGCCTCTTCTCTCTAAAAAGAACATGGCAGCATGACTTAGGTTTGCAAATTTGCATCTGAACAAACCACAAGACTTCTGAAACAATCTCCTTTGGACAGATGAGACTAAAGTGGAGATGTTTGGCCATAATGCACAGCGCCACGTTTGGCGAAAACCAAACACAGCGTATCAGCACAAACACCTCATACCAACTGTCAAGCACGGTGATGGAGGGGTGATGATTTGGGCTTGTTTTGCAGCCACAGGACCTGGGCACCTTGCAGTCATTGAGTCGACCATGAACTTGTATACCAAAGTATTCTAGAGTCAAATGTGAGGCCATCTGTCCGACAGCTAAAGCTTGGCCGAAATTGGGTCATGCAACAGGACAATGATCACAAGCACACCAGCAAATTTACAACAGAATGGCTGAAAAAGAAAAGAATCAAGGTGTTGCAATGACCCAGTCAAAGTCCAGACCTCAACCCGATTGAAATGCTGTGGCGGGACTTTAAGAGAGCTGTGCATAAACAAATGCCCACAAACCTCAATGAACTGAAGCAACGTTGTAAAGAAGAGTGGGCCAAAATTCCTCCACAACGATGTGAGAGACTGATAAAGTCATACAGAAAACGATTACTTGAAATGATTGCTGCTAAAGGTGGTTCTACAAGCTATTGAATCATAAGGTGTACTTAGTTTTTCACACATGGCTTCTCCATTTTGGCTTTATTTTTGTTAAATAAATCATGACATGGTGTAATATGTCATGTGTTGTTGTTCATCGGAGAATGTATTTACCTAATTTTAAGACCTTCTAAGGACCAGATGATTTTTATTATGTCCTGTTACGTAAAACCATAGAATTCAAGGAGGGTGTACTTTCTTTTTCCCATGACTGTATATATATAAACAATGTTTGAAAGGCCACCTTTAGAAATGTGCATATAATTCATATATAGGCTATTGCATTACATTTAAAAAATAAACTCTTGGATCATGGTGGAAGATAATTTTAATTGCCCTCTAATTTACCACAAAGCCTTTAGGAGCTAGACAATATAGTTAACTGACCACTATGTGGTAAACATTTTTGTGGTGCTGTGTGGCAATGTTGAAATCTGTGGCATATCTTGACGGCATTGAACTTCGTTCAGTGAAATGTCTGACAGTTAAGAAAAAATGTATTCTACATATTTTGGTCTATGTACACCATACACAATTAATATTGACATAATTATTTTTTTCCTGTTTAGTCACAAAACTACTACTATTCCTCTGTTGTGTGACTTGAATTTGAATTGCAAATCAGTAAATTCTTCTTCCTGTCATTGCAATTCAGCATCCTGTGGGGCTTGGCTAATGCAATCCAAATTCACACACATCAATTAAAAGGACCAAATTCTTAAATTCAAACACTGTGTAAAAAGTTAATTTAAAGTGTAACGAGATTGTTAAATCTGAATCTAGGTATTTAGTTCTGATTGTTTTGGATGTTCAGGGCAGGTTTTGGGTCACGCTGAAGCTCCCGAGTCCGGCACTGTTCACTTTGACGCAGATGAGGTGTGGACTGAGGGGCGGAGCTCCGGATCAAACCTCCGCATTGTCGCTGCCCATGAGATTGGCCACGCCCTCGGATTAGGCCACTCCCAGTACCACGGCGCTCTCATGGGCCCTGTATACACTGGATATCGAGAGAGTTTCAAACTGCATCCGGATGACATTCGCGGTATTCAAGCTCTGTACGGTGAGGATACAGCTGTCTTTATTAAACGCGTCTCCTTTAATTCTACATGACTAAAGTTTAAAGGAATATTCCGGGTTCAATACTAGTTAATCTCAATCGACAGCATTTGTGGCATAATGTTGATTACCACAAAAATTAATTTAGACTCGATCCTCCTTTTCTTTAAAAAAAGCACAAATGTGTGTTCCAGTGAGACACTTACAATGGAAGTCAATGGGAGTTTCTGGAGGGTTTAAAGGCAGAAATGTGAAGTTTATAATTTTATAAAAGCACTTACATTAATACTCCTGTTAAAACTTTTGTGTTATTTCAGCTGGAAAGTTGTTCAAATAGTTTTTATGGTAATTGTAGGGTTTTAATTCTTGTGAAGTAGTAACATTTTATATAACTTAACATAAAAACGTAAGAGTTTTTATCACGCTATAATCATGTTAACACACATATTATGTCTTGTGTCTATACTTTTGAAACAGTGAGTATTTTAATGTTTACAGATTGACTCCATTGACTTCCATTGTAAGTGTCTCACTGGAACACACATATGTGCTTTTGTTTAAGGTGACCTCAGTATTTTTTCCATCTAAAAAATGAATTGTTATTTTGAAACATATGTATAAAATCATGACCACTCACAAGAGATGAAGACTCCAGTCAAATCAGTAACCTTATAAAGTGGTTTTATTCTACATGGAGAGGGTCTTCTCTTGTACAAAGGTGCCTGGGTACAGATGCAGTAGATGCCCTTACTCGCCCCCACCCCTAATCCTAACCAAATGTAGGCTGTACGGCACCTAACCATTCTGTCATTGCGTAAAGAAAAGAAGGAACAACTCAATGATCTTTTGTGGTAATTAACATTATGCCATAAATGCTTAACTTGTACCGAACCAGGAATATTCCTTTGATCACAAAGTTGAAAAAAGAAGAAGAAAAAAAAAGTTAAATCATCATCTCTCAGGAAAACCTGTGGAAAGACCGTCCACTGACCCAAGACCCTCAGATGGCAACCCTTCTGTCCTGGACCCCTGCACCGCGGTACCGGATGCTGTCATGTGGGGTAAAACTGCACTGCTCTGAGATCAGTTTAACAGAAGTAATACTGCAGCTCATTTCTGATCGGTCAAGAGTTTAATGTGCATTAAACACCCTAAAGTGTTTTTTTTTTTCATGTTTGTAAAGGGCCTCTTCAGAAGACATTTGTATTCAGCGGTCATCACGTGTGGACACTCTCAGATTCCGGTTATGACGCTCCCGTTCAGATTAATGCACTGTGGAAAGAGCTGCCTGGCAACATCAATGCAGCTGTACACTCGCAACGAACCAACAAATCCTATTTTCTGAAAGGTGAACATTAATACAGAAAAATGTAATTGTATACATGAAGTACAAATAGGACACTGAGTATTTGAACTATAAAATACAATCTGGCTCTTTGTATTGGCATTTAAAAGCAAACGATGGCAAAACTTGTATGATAGTTTGAATGAAAATGTAGCTTCTATGAAATAGTTTGATGTTTTTATGAATAATAATCAATTACCTGAATACCACAGGGGATAAAGTATGGAGATATTCTGGCTTTAAGCTGGACCATGGATATCCAAAACAACTCATCATTCCGCCCAACATACATGCTGCTTTCTACCTCAACAGCTACAAAAGTCTCATTTTCATTAAGGTGATTGATTGAATAGCCTGGAAAAATGCCCTGTTTAAAATCCTGCAAAGAAGAATCAGAGTTAAAATAACTTTTTGTTCAGTTGCTGTGTTCAAGGTGTTCATACCTCACAAAACCTGCTTCTGATTCTGCAACTGTAACCAAAGACTGTTTCAAATCTAATACTGACTCTTTGCATGTTGTTTAGGGATCAGAGTTTTGGCTTTGGGATGAACTCGGATCAGGTAAAGATCTCCTGCGTTACCCAAAACCACTCTCACAGCTGATCACTGGTTTACCCTCAAATCCAGATGCAGCCTTCACTTGGACAAATGGACACGTCTATGTGTTCAAAGGAGAGCAGTACTGGCGCGTGAGTCGCGGGATGTTTGTTGAGAAGGGTTACCCACGCCGCACCAGAGAGAGATGGATGCAGTGTGACGATTAAGCATGCAGGGAGCAGCACACAATAAATAATGAGACTTTCTAATTGTATTCATGATTATATTCTCAATATACATTATATTCAGTTTAACATAGTGGTTTTCAACTAGGTGTCCGGGGTCCACAAGGGAGCAGCAAGAGGACTTCAAATTAATTTAAATACATTTTAATAAATAATCCTCATTAAATTGCTTCAAAAAACACAGAAAATTAAGATGTGGGCTGAAAACATGTAAAGTAACATTATATTAATCACTGCTGAAAACTGAGCTTCCCCTCTTCCTGTCCTTCTTAATTCAGGTGTTGTCACTGCAGATCTGTACGGTGCAACCTGGACAATCAAAATGGACACATTTGTTATTAGTCTCCTCAAAAACTGTCCTTGAAACTTCTGGAATCCCAAAAATCATGATAAATATTTTTAATATACTGACACACACTTGTTGAGTTCGGCGAGGGGCCTTTGAATACTGTCTTGGTCAATGATGGCCCTTGGAGTCAAAAATGTTGAGATCCACTGGACTAACACATCATAAATAATAAAGAGCACCATAATTGTAGACACATGTCATATAATTAAGATGTCTTCAGTTTATTAGTAATCTCTCTCTTTTTCTCTCACTCATTTGTATCCAAATAAACTATAAACATATGTATCCATCAGTGTTCGTGGTGCACCCTCATTAACTGTGTGCTAATAAATTGGTTTGAAACTGAAGCCATTATTTGCTTTTAAACTATAGTGTTTAAACACAAAAATGGTTGGCTAGTAAATGTATCATTTTGGGGAAATTCTGTCATCTTTACTCATCACGTTGTTCCAGACCTGTTTGACTTTCGTCTGTAGAACACAAAAGCAGCAATATTGCCAAATGTGCATAATTAGATTTTTTTTTTTTTGCATACAATGAAAATAAATGGGTGTGTTCAATTCAAACATGCACCATAAAAGTTCCCCTTTCCACCTGGTATTAAGATTTTTGATTTGCTAGAAGTTTATATGGAATCATTAAAGAATGGAAAGCTTCCTCCAACCATGACACAAGCCCGGATCAGTCTGACTCTTAAAAAGGACAAGGATCCAAGCGAGTGTAAAAGTTATCGTCCAATTTCCCTGATCCAACTAGATGTTAAAATATTGTCAAATATTCTGGCTAACCAATTAAGTAAAGTTATGACATCTCTTATACATATAGATCAGGTGGGGTTTATTCGGGGCCATAGCTCTTCTGATAACATTAGGCGTCTCATCAATATCATGTGGTCAGTAGCGAATGATCAGACTCCGGTCGCTGCTATCTCACTTGACGCCGAAAAGGCGTTTGATATGGTAGAATGGGATTATCTTTTTAAGATTTTGAAAATGTATGGGTTCAGGAATACTTTTATTGTATGGATTAAGTTACTTTATAGACAGCCGGTGGCGGCGGTACAAACAAATGGATTAATTTCAGATTATTTTACTCTGGATAGGGGCACCCGGCAGATTTGCCCTCTTTCCCCATTACTGTTCTGTCTTGCCCTGGAACCATTAACAGCCACGATAAGAAAGGAGGATGATTTTCCAGGGGTGACGGCGGGAGGTGCGGCGCATAAGCTTCTGCTTTACGCAGATGATATTTTATTATTACTCTCCGACCCTACTGATCTATGCCTTGCCTCCACAGAATTATTAATTCCTTTTCTAAGTTCTCAGGATACAAAGTCAACTGGTCTAAATCCGAAGCTTTAGCTCTGACAGCGTACTGCCCAGTAATGGTTTTTCAGCCGGGCACCTTCCAGTGGCCCAAACAGGGCATTAAGTATTTGGGGATTTTATTCCCAGCAAATTTGTGTGATTTAGTTAGAGTTAATTTTGACCCTTTAATAAAAAAGGTTTGAGCGATGTGGGCAGGTGGGCTTCATTACATTTATCTATGATTGGGAAGGTTAATGTTATTAAAATTAATTGTATTCCAAAATTCATCTACCTGTTACGATCTCTCCCTGTAGATGTCCCCCTCTCTTATTTCAAGCAATTTGAGAGCATAGTGAAGTCCTTCATTTGAAATGGTAAACTTCCCAGATTACACTTCAGTAAATTACATAGGCCGATTGACAAAGGTGGGCTAGGCCTACCCAAGATTTTGTTTTATTATTATGCATTCGGTCTCAGACATTTGGTTCATTTGTCACTTCCACCTGAGAGAGCCCCTCCCTGGTTTTGTATTGAACAGGAAGTTCTTGCCCCTATTTTGCCATTGCAAAGCATCTCTATCAAACTAACCGGAGAAGTTCAATTACACCCCGTTATCTCGCATTTGCACTTGGTATGGACAAAAGTGTCCAGAGTGTTTAATTCTGATATTTATTTAAATGTTGTCTCGAGCATATGGCTGAACCCCAAATTATGCATCAACAAGTCCCCTTTCTGCTGGTCAGAGTGGATTGTGAGGGGGGTTACTCCACTCGGTGACCTATATGAGAGTGGAGTGTTGAGATCTTTTAAAAATTTGGTTCAACATTTTGGGATTCACAGATCTCAGTTCCAAGCGTTTTGGTTGAAGGTTCAGCGTATCATGTGACGTTTTGGGAACTCGAATTTCATTTTGCCTCAGACTCTGTAGTCTGGGCGTTGGGGCGGTCATAAATTTGGGGGACAAACACATAAAAAAATTGGGTCCTGACTAGTATTATGATTAGCAGGCAGATTATTTTAAGGGGATGGAAGTCAGATGGGGCTCCCTCATTTCCGGAGTGGTGTGCGGAGATGGGGAGGGTGGCGGCTTTTGAGGAGATGTCGAGCAGAGGGCTGGGGATTTGAGATTTGTTTGATAGGAAGTGGGGCATGTATTTGGTGTTTTTGGGGGACTCTCGTAGAAGGGCTGTGGAGAGAGAGGTTTAGTTTTAATTATATATGATTATTATATATATTTTTTGTGTGTGTGTGTATTCTATTTGTGACCACAGGGGTGTTCGTTGGGGGTCAGGGCGGGATTGGTGAGGGGTAATAGTGGGGGTTGAATGTTAAATGTTGACTCAATGTATATGATTTTCTTTATTATATTTTTGAATTAAAAAAAATAAAATTTAATTGAAAGATGCATTTTTGATGATCTGATCACATGTGGCCAGTGCTAAATACAGGTCTAAACTGGGTCTAAAACATTTTGTGATCAGATCACACATACCAATGTGGTCAAAAACACGTGACCCACTGATATATAACATAGAACTGGATTGCTGATGACGTCATAACAGTGAAGCCACTGCGCTGCCATATTGCTCTGCCCAAACATTCCAATGTGCCTATTGACTTAATAGAAAACAGTATATTTTAAGTGAGTATACATTAGTCATTCAATCACTGATTTTATATCTGAAATATTTATGTACATCCCTACAACACAAACATCCCACACATGTAATTATTTATTTATTTAAAGTAAAGCCGGAGCGAGTTCTGTGTATAACACTATACCTCAAACTAACTTCAGTGGCGAACAGATCAGCGGAATGTAAACAAGTTAACTGAAACTGAGGACATTAACAGACATAATTATTGCAAACATCGAAGTGTTTGTTCAGAGTTATTTGGTTTATGTTTTCATCAAAAAGTGCCTTTTTCTCGTGGTCACTTGAATAAGAGTGATCTCTCTCCCTCTATCACATGCACAGTGGGCGCGCAGAGATTGAGGGAGACACGCAAAGCAAAGATGGTTAAAATTAAACTGATATACTAGATTTAAATGGCAAACGAACATGTATTTATGACATTTATCCATGTATGACTACAGAGAGCACTTCAATATGAAAACAGGCAAATCCCGGGCATTTGAGGCGAATTAAAAATCCCGGTTTGACTTTTTTAAAGTCCCTTTTGGGGGTAAGAACGTATTGTCACCCTAAACAAGCAGATATTACAGCTTTTCCTACATTACAACTTGTGGACAGTTTTGCCGCCTCCTTTGGTGATCGTTGTGCTGTACTGATAGACTGAACACCGGGACAGGTGGATGCTCTGACATCACGATCCGCATATGTCTTCTCCCTTGTAATGAATATTATCCATAACGAGCAAATTAAACATTAAACATGATTGTCACTAAAGGGTGAAATGCAACTGTCGTATCCGCAGGTCGGAGACGGTGAAATGAGGGTGTTTTCACCTGTCAGTCATTGAAGCTCTATGAGAGTTTGGACATACCAAGATGGCTGCTCGAACACTTATGGAGGCTTCACCTCCTCCTGTTTGTTTACCTTTGCATCAGCGATCCAGTTCTATATATATATATACATATATATACTATATCAGTGATGTGACCGCATCACATTTGATGCATCTGGTGTTGCTTAGGGGCCAAACAGGAAAAGGATCTACCTTTTTTTAATATTATAGGAACTATTAACAGGCCAGAATTTTGTGATCGTAATGAACGTGATGGAATATAGCGTGGTAGAAGGTCACTTAAGTACTGTGGCGCTAGACCATTCAAAGCTTTATATGTAGTTAACAGAATTTAAACATTTATATGAAATTTAACAGGTAGCCAATGTAACGACGATAAAATGGGGCTAATATGATCATATTTCTTGGTTCCAGCCATGGCCCATGCATTTTAAGTCCAGGCCTTCAGTGCAATTCATGCCATTAAGAAAACACAGTTCCACAATGAATAAGACACCGTATGCCTATCATACATTATGTGGCAGTCAACTAATAATGCCAACTGACATTATAAAAACTTGTCCATGCATGAAAGCCAAAATCAAGGAGGTCTAATACCAAGAATAAGCTCTCTAATAATATTTGCAATTTAAATTTAGCTTGCAATACATTTTGTTTCGTCAGGGTACATGGTTACTTTTCAAAACTTGATCTGACACTGAATGCTCAAACAGCATACTTTACACTTAGAAAACTCCTGATGTTGCTATAACAATGCAAAAGCACTTACCAATTTACTCGAAGTGAAAAATCAGTCCTCCTTTTCTGTTTGATTAATCAATCGCACAATAATGCAGAAAATCTCATGTTTTTAAATCCATAAGGATCTCTTTCCATAAGGACAGCCGACTCATCAGCAAGATCTTGCGCTCTATGCTTTCAAATTACATACATCACTTAAAACATGATTGCGTCACTCAAGGCCAGCTAGAAGGCCTGTACTGGGACATATCCTAAAGACCACACCCACCAAGAACAAATAAATCAATCTGATTGGCTGATGAATCTAACAATCTGACTTCAGATGCCTCTTCACTTGCACTGTTGAGGGATTCTGTGGAAATTCTGAAGGCCTGACGGGGTGGAGCTCAGACTCACGCACTGCTTTAGCTAAGGAGCAAGGCTTCAGGCATGTAATTTGTGAAACAGTTGTCACTTTGCTTGTGTAAGTATCGAGGAATAAATTCTGATTGGATAAACTTTTTGTTTTTTGTTATTTGTTTGCAGATGAATTAGGAGTGGAAAACGATTGAAAATACATAGGCAAAAAGGTCAATGAGAATGAAAGGATTAATTTTTTTTAAAAATTACGCCAGTAGAGAAAGCTTTGCTGGCCCTGAGATATCACCACTTCTTGGTTCTAGTCAGCACTCTGGCAGCTGCATTTTGAATCAACTGAAGTTTATTTATTGAACTTGCTAGACATCCTCCCAGTTATGCATTAAGAAAAAAGTCTGTAGCTACAGACACTATCAAATCAAATCAAATCACTTTATTGTCACTCAACCATATACACAAGTGCAATGGTGTGTGAAATTCTTGGGTGCAGTTCCAAGCAACATAGCAGTCGTGACAGTGATGAGACATATACCAATTTACAACAAACATCAAATTTACACAACACAATTTACACATTTAATATACACATAATTACACACAACACAATATACAAATAATAATATACAATGTACAGTATACAATACACACAATATAGAATACACAGTATACAATAAAAATAATATATATAAATATGCAGTAAGGTGTATAGTGAAAATCTTGTACATCCTTCCATGCACAGCTAAATACCTCTCATTTTCCGAGCTGCTCTCTTGAGAGCATGAGTGTGATCATTGTACCATGGTGCAGGGCTTTTTTCTTTCATTTTCTTTAATCGAAGGGGGCGACACTATCAAGAGTGCTAGAGAAGAGTCGCGTGACGCCGTCCGAGGGTTGGACGTGTGAACGACGAGCTCTGCGCATTTTGCTAGTTTTAAATTATTTTTGTGTCATAAACCGGTGAAAGTCAATATACTCTGTTTCATAACTGTTCTATGAAGACAGTATGTCAAAAAATTCAAAATCCTCGGGCTCTGGAGACATTAAAAGACACTTACGTGCTCAAGCTGATTCCTCTGACAGGGCCGCAGACCAGGGACTCAATTTGGACGGTGCGGCGGGAGAAATTCAACGTCAACTGTCCAGCATGTCTGTGATGCTGATGGTAGTGGTATTCTCATAGATGGACTCAGTCCTTGATCACAGTGAAGCAAAAGTGTGTAAGCCCCCTAGAGCAATATTGACGCTTCACAGGATGTGTAAAAATCTTGGTCTTACAGATATTTGGAGACTTTTGAACCCATCTGGTAGGGACTATACATGTTTTTCATCAGTCCATAAGATTTATTCTAGAATAGATTTTATATATATATATATATATATATATATATATATATATATATTTATATATATATTTATATCTAAGTCCCTCATTTCATCTGTTGTGGATTACTCAATTGGAAACATTTCAGTCTCAGATCACGCCCTGGTGAGTTTAGAGATGTTGCCACATACAGAGAAAAATAAATCATATAGTTGGTGCTTTAATGTATTCCTTTTGCAAAATCTTTAATTCCAACGAATGTTAAAGGCTGAAATCAATGTTTATATGGAGACCAACTGGTCCTCAGTATCCTCTGTGGGCGTGGCTTGGGAGGAACTTAAGGCGGTTCTTAGGGGTCAGATCATACAGTATGCCTCATTCTTCAAAAAGTCCAAAGCACGAGAACTCGTGGATTTGGAAGAGAATATTAAAAGTGCCGAGGCAGAGCTGAAGCGCCGAATGTCATCTGATGGCCTCAGAGAACTGACCTGATTGAAATACAGATATAATTCTATTTTGTTGCAAAAGGTGGAGTTTTGGCTATTCAGGGCAAGACAGTCATACTTTCAGCTTTTGGTTAGATATATAAAGCAGAGAGAGTCTTTTTCTACCATTCCCTCAGTGAAATCTGCTGGTGGTGAAATTTTTACTTTGGCCATTGTTATTTATAATGCTTTTAAAGAATTCTATATTGATCTTTATAGTTCCACGTCTTCATCTATTGATGAAGATATATATTTATTATTATTATTATTAACAATATTTATTGATTCCATTCAACAAATTAAATAAACATAACAGAAAATGCGGAATCAAATTATATAAAATTAAACCCTTCCCTCCGAGCATCACCCAAACTAAATCTAATAACTCTAACTAAATCACACAAATTTGCTGGAAATAAAATACCCAAATACTTAATGCCCTGTTTGGGCCACTGGAAGGTGCCCGGCTGAAAAGCCGTTATCAGGCAGTACGCTGTCAGAGACAAAACTTCGGATTTAGACCAATTAACTCTGTATCCCGAGAACTTAGAAAAGGAATTAATAATTCTGTGGAGGCAAGGCATAGATCTAGTAGGGTCAGAGACGAATAATAAAATATCATCTGCGTAAGCAGAAGCTTATGCGCCACACCTCTCGCCATCACCCCTGGAAAATCATCCTCCTTTCTTATCGCGGCTGCTAATGGTTCCAGGGCAAAACAGAACAATAATTGGGAAAGAGGGCAACCTTGATGGATGCTCATATCCAGAGTAAAATAATCTGAAATTAATCCATTTATTTGTACCACCGCTACCGGGTGTCTATAAAGTAACTTAATCCATTCAGTAAAAGTATTCCTGAACCCATACATTTCCAAAATCTTAAAAAGATAATCCCATTTTACCATATCAAATGCCTTTTCAGCGTCAAGTGAGATGGCAGCAACCGGAGTCTGATCATTCGCCACTGACCACATGATAATGATGAAACGCCTAATGTTATCAGAAGAGCTGTGGCCCCGAATGAACCCCACCTGATCTGTATGTGTGAGAGATGTCATAACTTTACTGTGGCAACGGGGGCATGGTCAAGCGTCTGTCGAGAGAGAGAGAGCGGTAAGGGTGCATGCATCTGAGCCAGATTATGACTTACACCTGTCTCTAATTTCAGTGAGCATGGGGAGAGTGGCATAAAAGGACCACACCAGTGCCAGAACGGGGAGAGTTTGGGAGCAGTCAAATGTGTGCTGAAGCTCTATGAGCTGAGACATTGTCAAGAGACTGAACTATTCATTAAATTTCTCACCTGTGTTTGAGAACCCAGTTCCATGCGTCCTTCTTCTATTGATCCTTGCTACATTTACTTAATCAGCTGTCCAAAATTTTTGACAACATTTTTGCGTCTAGCTGGATCAGGGAAATTGGATGGTAACTCTTGCACTTGTTTGGATCTTCATCCTTTTTAAGAATCAGACTGATCCGGGCTTGCTTCATAGTTGGCGGAAGCTTTCCATTCTTTTTTATTTTTTTGATTAACATTTTTTTATTGATTCAACCATTAAATATATAGATAGCAGAACACACATATACAGAATCAATATACAACACCCACTACCCCCCCACACCCCCCAATCCCCCACCCGACCCCCAACAACACCCCAGTGGTCACACAACCATAGACACACAACAAAAATAAATAAATAAATTAATAAAAAAATAAAATAAAACAAATCACACACATAAAACCCCTACACCTCTCTCTCCACTGTCCCTCCCCGAGAGCCCTCCAAAAAAGACAGATATCTGCCCCACTTCTTCTCAAACATGTCCAGACTCCCCAGTCTTCTGGATACCCCCTCCTCAAGAGCTGCCACTCTGGCCATCTCTGAACACCACTCCTGAAAAGGGGCACTCCAGCCGACTTCCAACTCCTCAAAGTGATCTGTCTGGCGATCATAACACTAGACAGGACCCAGTTTTTCACGTGCTTATTCTCCAAATTAATGACTGCCCCATCTCCCAAGATACAGAGTCTGGGGCAAAATAAAATTTGAGAGGCCAAAGCCTTGCACATAAAACTCTGAATCCTCATCCAAAATTCCTGCATCTTAACACATCCCCAAAAGACATGGGTTGTGTCTCCATCTTCTAATTGACATCGCCAGCAGGTGGGTGTGTCTTTAAGACCAAGCCTATGCAATCTAGAGGGGGTCCAATAGACTCTATGTAAAATCTTAAATTGCATGAGGCAAACCCTTGCATCTCTGGATGCAGATTTGACATTTTTTAGAATCCCAGCCCACTGTCCCTCCTCCAATACCAAATTTAGATCTTTCTCCCATAATCTCTTAAGAGAATTTGAAGTTCTGTCTCCCATACTCTGAATTAGTAGGGAGTAATACACCGATGCCTCGTGACCTTTTCCAAAAGCAGTAATCACCTCTCCCAGAGTATCTGCCGCTTTAGGAGGGTGTAAACCACTCCCAAAAACAGTACAGAGCAGGTGATGCTGCTGTAAATACTTATAGAACTGAGATCTAGGAATCCCAAAAAGTTGAACCAAATTTTCAAAGGATCTCAACACTCCATTCTCATACAGGTCACCGAGTGTAGTAACCCCCCTCCCAATCCACTCTGACCAGCAAAAAGGGGACTTGTTGATGCATAGTTTGGGGTTCAGCCATATGCTCGAGGCAACATTTTAAAAAATGTCAGAATTAAACAGTCTGGACACTTTAGTCCATACCGAGTTCAAGTTTGAGATAACAGGATGTACTTTAGCTTTTCCGATTAATTTGATAGAAAGGCTCTGCAGTGGTGAAATAGGGGCAAGAACTTCCTTCTATACAGAACCAGGGAGGGGCTCTCTCAGGTGGAAGCGACCAATGAGCCAAATGTCTGAGACCAAATGCATAATAATAAAATAAAATCTTGGGTAGGCCTAGCCCACCTTTGTCAATCGGCCTATGTAATTTATTGAAATGTAATTTGGGACGCTTACCATTCCAAATGAAAGACTTCGCTATGCTATCAAATTGCTTGAAATAAGAGAGGGGGACATCTACAGGGAGAGACTGCAGTAAGTAATTGAATTTTGGAATACAATTCATTTTAATAACATTAACCTTCCCAATCATAGATAAATGTAATGAAGCCCACCTGCCCACATCGCTCAAAAACCGTTTTATTAAGGGGTCAGAATTAACTCTAACTAAATCACACAAATTTGCTTAATGCCCTGTTTGGGCCACTGGAAAGCACCCGGCTGGAAAGCTGTTTCTGGGCAGTACGCTGTCAGAGCCAAAGCTTCGGATTTAGACCAATTGACTCTATATCCTGAAAACTTAGAAAAGGAATTAATAATTCTGTAGAGGCAAGGCATAAATCTACTGGGGTCAGAGACAAATAATAAAATATCATCTCCGTAAAGCAAGAGTTTATGCGCCATACCTCCCGCCGTCACCCCTGGAAAATCATCCTCCTTTCTTATTGTGGCTGCTAATGGTTCCAGGGCAAGACAGAACAATAATGGGGAAAGAGGGCAACCCTGCCGGGTGCCCCTATCCAAAGTAAAATAATCTGAAATTAGTCCATTTGTTTATACCGCCGCTACTGGGTGTCTATAAAGTAACTTAATCCATCCAATAAACGTACTCCCGAACCCGTATATTTCCAAAACCTTAAAAAGATAATCCCATTCTACCATGTCAAACTCCATTTCGGCGTCAAGTGAAATGGCAGCGACCGGAGATTGATCATTCGCTACTGACCACATGATATTGATGAGACGCCTAATGTTATCAGAAGAGCTGTGGCCCCGAATAAACCCCACCTGATCTATATGTATAAGTGATGTCATAACTTTACTTAATCGATTAACCAAAATTTTTGACAACATTTTTACATCTAACTAGATCAGGGAAATTGGACGGTAACTTTTACACTTGCTTGGATCTTTGTCCTTTTTAAGAATCAGACTGATCTGGGCTTGGGTCATGGTTGGAGGAAGCTTTCCGTTCTTTAATGATTCTGTATAAACTTCTAGCAAAAGTGGAGCCAGTTCTGTAGCATAAGATCTAAAAAATTCAGCAGCAAAAACATCTGGCCCCGGAGATTTGCCAGTAGGTAAAGCCTTAATTACCTCGTCAAGCTCCTCCAAGGTTATCTCAGAATCAAGACAATTTCTTTGCTCAGTCGTCAGTTTAGGAAGTTTTAATGGTTCCACAAAGTTTCTAATATATTCATCAGTAGACGAAGACGTAGAACTATAAAGATCAATATAGAATTCTTTAAAAGCATTATTAATATCAGTGGCCGAGGTAAATATTTCACCACCAGCAGATTTCACTGAGGGAATCATAGAAAAAGACTCTCTCTGCTTTATATATCTAGCCAAAAGCTTTCCTGCTTTGTCCCCTGACTCAAAGTATGACTGTCTTGCCCTGAATAACCAAAACTCCACTTTCCGTGACAAAATAGCATTATATCTGTATTTCAATCTAGTCAATTCTTTGAGGCCATCAGACGACATTCTGCGCTTCAGCTCTGCCTCTGCACTTTTAATATTCTCTTCCAACTCCATGAGTTCTCGTGCTTTGGATTTTTTGGTGAATGAGGTATACTGTATGATCCGACCCCTAAGAACTGCCTTAAGTGCCTCCCAAGCCATGCCCACAGAGGATACTGAGGACCAGTTGGTCTCCATATAAACACTGATTTCAGTCTTTAACATTTGTTGGAGTTCAGGATTTTGCAACAGGGACACATTAAAGCGGCAGCTATATGATTTATTTTTCTCTGTATATGGCAACACCTCCAAACTCACCAGGGCGTGATCTGAGACTAAGATGTTTCCAATTGAGCAATCCGCAACAGATGAAATGAGGGACTTAGATATCAAAAATAAATCTATTCTAGAATAAATCTTATGGACTGATGAAAAAAATGTATAGTCCCTACCAGATGGGTTCAAAAGTCGCCAAATATCTGCAAGACCAAGATTTTTACACATCTTGTGAAGTGTCACTGTTGCTCTAGGGGGCTTACACACTTTTGCTTCACTGTGATCAACGACTGAGTCCATCAAAAGATTAAAGTCTCCTCCCAATATTATATCATGAGAGGTGCCAGCGGCTTGCAACATCCCTTCAAGATCTATAAAAAAGCCCTGATCATCAGTGTTACGCCCATAAATATTAGCCAAAATCAACCTTTGCCCCTGAATTTCAGCTAAAACAATAATGACTCTTCCTAATTTATCATTAATCTGTTTGAGAAATTTGAATTGTAGATGTTTATTTACCAATATAATGACTCCCTTGCTTTTACTTGAGCCAGCACTAAAAAAAACATCCCATCCACCCCATATCTTCCCAAATTTTTCAGCTTCCTGCGGGGAAAGATGTGTTTCTTGAAGAAACACAATATCATATTTCTTACGTTTAAGAAAAGAAATAACCTTCCTTCTTTTTATGGGGTGCCCCAACCCATTTACATTCCATGTGGAGAGAGATAGTACACTCATATTAACATTTCACATTTTGATATAATAAAAATAAATAAATTGTGTGTCAAAAACAAGATTATACAGACAAACCCTGAACTTCCCCCCGAACAAAACATACAGAAAAAAGAAAAACGTGCGCATTAACCCCGCGTACGACAGCGCCAACCGGCGTCCATCCCTTAAAACTCAAAGAGTCCATGTACGCCTACGAGAGACCCCGCGACAACTTTGCCATCGGATTGCTCAAGTCTGGTGCTTCTATACAAATTTTGTTAGGCAAAATTACATAACAGAAAATACTTTGTAAAACAGACCCCAGCCAACAGGCAGAATAACAGAAAAAACATGTAGATTCATTCACAGAACCGTCTCGAAGGTGTGTTCCTCCACAAAATAAACTCCAGCTGATATAAAGCCATTCAGATTTCTCGGACAGACAAACAACTGTTCAGTGAGCCAGCTGTTATGAGTTCAGTGGATGACATAATCATTCCATTGTCCCGCAAAAATACTCAACAAAACAGACTCCAGCCAGCAGGAGGAATAAGCACGAAGAACAAACAGATTTATCCACAGCTGTTCCAAAGGAGTGATATTCAACAGAACAAGCTCAAGGCAGAACGGAGCCAGCACGAAAAACAAAACCGGCATCCTGGTTGCTCGGATGATCAAGAGCCAAACTAACTGGGAGGCCGAAAAAAAAGAAAAAAAAAAGAAAAAAAAAATACACCATAACTTACTCAGCCCGTCAACTTTATAAAAGACGTCCTTTATGTGAGCATGTAGATATTTTGCGGTCATCCATAGTGTCCACTCTCAATCTGGCCGGAAACTTCAGTGTAGAAAAGATCTTCCGTCAATGCAAAAGTTTCTTGGAGTCATGCCATAAAACAAACTCCAGCCACTAGGCGGAGCCAGCGCAAAAAGTAACAAAAATGGCACCCAGCTTCCTCAGATAATACAGTCTCTGAACTGCGAGTCAGTCCACTAATGTAAGAAACATCAAATGGCTTAGTCACTCCAATGTATTTATGAAGGAGAGTGCCAGTTTTGGACAAGTAAATACTTTGCGACCATTCTTCGTTTCTATTCTCAGTTTGGCCAGAAACATCAGAGCAAATGAGATCTTTTTCTGATGTAAGAGTTTCTTACATTCCTTGAACTGATCGCTTTTCTCTCTTGTCGAGTTCGCAAAGTCCGGGAACAAGAAAATATTATGGTTCTTCCAAGAAAGCTTCCCTTTGCTCCTCGCCTGGTGCAACACAAGATCTTTATCGGATGATCTCAGAAATTTGTCCAGAATGCATCGGGGCCTATCTCCCTCAGCAGATCTGTGAGCTCGCTCGATTTCCAGCTTGTGGCCTGTTATGTCGAGCAGACTCGGGGAGAGCTCGTTCAGGAATTTCACCATATCTCTGCCCTCTTCATGCTCAGGAATTCCAACAATTTGTATGTTATTCCTTCGGCTCATATTTTCAAAATATTCCAGTTTTTCCGAAATTAATTCTAAATCTGTTTTGGACGCGGGCGGATTAGTGGTTAATTCCCTTTCCGATGACTCAAGATAATCGATTAGTTTTTCAACTTCTGTCACTCTTGTAAACAACTCAGAGAATTTTGTTTCCATCGCCGTAATCGATCGACGTATTACAGCGAGATCTTCCAAGTCAGCAAGAACCTTCGTCAGCATCACCGACATGTTGGACAACTGACGCTGAATTTCATCTCCCGACGTGCCATCCAAATCAAGTCCCTGTCTCGCAGTTCTGTCAGAGGCCTCAGCTTGAACACGTAAGTGTCTTTTAATGTCTCCAGAGTCTGAGGATTTTGACTTCTTTGCCATGTTTACCTCAAAGAGCAAGTATGTAATTGGGTGTATCGAATCTAACCAGATTATAACATGAAAATAATTCAAAAACTAGCAAAGTTCGCAGAGCTCGTGTCTCACACATCTGCTTCTCGCATGGCGTCCCCGGAAACTCGAAGCTTTCAATTCTTTAATGATTCTGTATAAACTTCTAACAAAAGTGGAGCCAGTTCTGTAGCATAAGATTTAAAAAATTCAGCGGCAAAGCCATCTGGCCCCGGAGACTTGCTTGTAGGCAGGGCCTTAATTACCTCGTCAAGCTCCTCCAAGGTTATTTCAGTATCAAGAGAATTGTTTTGCTCAGTCGTCAATTTAGGGAGATCTAATGGTTCCACAAAGTTTCTAATATCTTCATCAGAGACATGGTACTCAAGATGGCGCCGAGTATGGCTGCTGCGTTGTGAGCTCTGACACAACATGGTAGGGTTTTGTTTGTTTTGTTTACAATTCTTATGTTTTTTTGTCTTGGATGTTGTCTGCCTTATTGTCTATGACAGACAAACACTTTTGGACATTGGTTCAGCAATTACACACTGTAAACCGGACTTCAAATTCCTCAATGCCGACCCGCTGTTTACAGACACACCAGCGGAGTCCTTTGTCTGGGCTGCCCAGCCACGGAAACGAAGGAGGAAAAGGGAAACAGAGCCGGCGTTCTCATCAGAGTAAGACGCCTCGCAAATCGACCCCCGCTACCCAGTATTCTACTGGCAAATGTTCAGTCTCTGGATAACAAGCTCTGTGAGCTGAAAGTGCAGATCTCTTTCCAATGAGAGAGTGCATTATCTGCCTAACAGAAACTTGGATGTCTGTGGAGATTCCAGACTCAGCCATTGAACCTGCGGGGTTCTCCGTGCACCGAGCGGACAGAGCGAAAGACCTCTCAGGTAAAAGCAGAGGTGGTGGTGTATGTTTTATGATCAACAAATCCTGATGTGATCAGAGGAATGTATATTCTATGAAGTCTTTCTGCTCTCCTGATCTGGAATTTCTCATGCTTCTGTGTCGACCATTCATCTGAGGCCGTGTTCATTGTGACCGGGGACTTTAATAAAGCCAGTTTCAAATCAGTCGCACCAAAATACCACCAACACATCAGTTTCAACACACGAGGGGACCGGGTTTTGGACCATTGCTACTCTCCCTTCCGGGACGGCTACAAATCCCTCCCCCACCCACCATTTGGCAAATCGGACCACTCTTCCATTCTGCTTCTGCCCGCTTACAGGCAGAAACTGAAACAGGAAGCACCCACACTCAGAACGATCCAGTGCTGGTCAGACCAATCAGACTCTATGCTACAAGACTGTTTTGATCACATGGACTGGGAGATGTTCCGGTCCACCTCTGATGATGACATCGAGCTTTACGCTGATAGCATAACGTGTTTCATCAGAAACCAAAACAATACGGATCTATCCGAACCAGAAGCCATGGATTAATAGCGATGTTCGCGCGGCACTTGATGCGCGGACCTCTGCTTTTAATTCAGGGAATGCGGAGGAGCATAAACAAGCCAGTTATGCCCTCCAAAAAACTATCAGAACAGCAAAACGTCAGTACAGGAACAAGATTGAAGGACAGTTTAACACCACCAACTCTAGAAGCATGTGGCAGGGAATTAACATCATCACGAACTTTAAAGGGAATAAAAACTCTGCCATGAACACCGCTTCAAAACATCCTCTATTGTGTCTGTTCCAAAGCAATCCAAAATCACTTGCTTAAATGACTGGCATCCTGTTGCTCTGACCCCCATCATCAGCAAATGCTTTGAGAGACTAATCAGAGATTACATCTGCTCTGTGCTGCCTCTCTCACTAGACCCATTGCAGTTTGCTTACCGCAACAACCGCTCCACTGATGATGCCATTGCATCTTCAATACACACTGCTCTCTCCCACCTGGAAAAAGAACACTTATGTGAGAATGTTGTTTGTAGACTACAGCTCAGCCTTCAAAACCATAATGCCCTCCAAGCTTGATGAGAAACTCCGGGCTCTGGGCTTAAACAGCTCGCTGTGCAGCTGGATCCTGGACTTCCTGTCAAGCAGACGCCAGGTGGTTAGAATAGGCAGCAACATCTCCTCATCACTACCCTCAACACTGGATCCCTGCAGGGCTGTGTTCTCAGCCCACTCTTGTATTCTCTGTACACACATGACTGTGTGGCAACACATAGCTCCAATGCCATCATTAAGTTTGCTGATGACATGACGGTGATAGGTCTGATCACTGACAATGATGAAACAGTCTACAGAGAGGAGGTGCACACTCTGATACACTGGTGTCAGGAGCACAACCTCTCCCTCAACATCAGTAAGACAAAGGAGCTTGTGGTGGACTTCAGAAGAAAAGACAGATAACACAGTCCCATCACCATCAATGGAGCACCAGTGGAGAGAGTCAGCAGCTTCAAGTTCCTGGGTGTCCACATCACTGAGGAACTCACATGGTCCATCCACACTGAGGCCGTTGTGAAGAAGGCTCATCAGCGCCTCTTCTTCCTGAGACGGCTGAGGAAGTTTGGAATGAACCGCCACATCCTCACACGGTTCTACACCTGCACTGGAGAGAGCATCCTGACTTGCTGTATCTCCGCCTGGTACGGCAATAGCACCGCCCACAACCACAGAGCACTGCAAAGGGTGGTGCAAACTGCTAGACACATCATCGGAGGTAAGCTTCCCTCCCTCTAGGACATATATACCAGTCAGTGTGGGAAAAAAGCTCGGAGGATTATCAGAGACTCCAGCCACCCGAGCCATGGGCTGTTCTCACTGCTACCATCAGGCAGGCGGTATCGCAGAACCAGGACCCGCACCAGCCGACTTCATGATAGCTTCTTCTCCCAAGCAATCAGACTTTTGAACTCTTGATCTCCCACGATCAAAATACATCAGCACTGCACTTTATTACTCTTACTCTTATATCTCACACCGGACTGTCATAAATTATATTATTATTATATTATATTCTCTCTTAACAACTTACTATCAACCGACAGCCTGAATGTCAATACAGTACAATACAACCTACTGTACATTCTATATATACTATATATACTTTTTTATTGTATAATGTGTATTCTATATTGTGTGTATTGTATACTGTACAGTGTATGTTATTGTTTGTATATTGTGTTGTGTGTAATTATGTGTATATTAGACTTTAAATTGTGTTGTGTTAATCTGATGTTTATTGTAAATTGGTATATGTCTCATCACTGTCATGACTGCTATGTTGCTCGGAACTGCACCCAAGAATTTCACACACTATTGCACTTGTGTTTATGGTTGTGTGACAATAAAAGTGATTTGATTTGATTTGATTTGAAGACGTGGAACTATAAAGATCAAGATACATTTTTTAAAAGCATTATTAATATCAATGGCCGAGGTAAAAATATATTTAAATTAAAAAGAATTTCCTCGGACAGTCAAACAAGTGTTCAGTGAGCCAGCTGTTCATTACTTCAGCAAATAACTTAATCCTCCCATTGTCCTACACAAATACTCCACAAAACAAACTGCAGCCAATAGGAAGCATCAGCACAAAGAATGAGCAGATTCATCCACAACTGTCCTGAAGGAGTGTAATTCCACAAAAAAGTGTAATTCCGCTAGGCGGAACTAGCACAAAAAGAAACAAAATAGGCATCCCAGTTCCTCGGACGGTCAAGAATGTATTGAGCGAGTCAAGTTCATTTGGAGGCCACATAAAAAAACACACCATGATTTCCTCAGTCCATCAACTTTATAAAAGACATCACTTGTTGTGGGCATGTAGATATTTTGTGGCCATCCTTAGTATCCATTCTCAATCTGGCCGGGAACTTCAGTGTAAATGCGATCTTTCATCAATGCAAAAGTTCTTGAAGGAGTGTTATTCCACAAAACAATCTGGCGCCCAGCTTCCTCAGACAGCCAAGAGTAAGTACAGCGAGTTAATCCACTCGGGGGCCACATGAGAAACACCAAATGGCTCACTCACTCCAGTGTTTTTATGAAGGACAGTGCTTGCTTGGGACATGTAAATACTTTGCGGCCATCCTTAGTATCTATTCTTAGTTTTGCCAGAAACATCAGTGCAAAAGTGATCTTCCATTGATGTAAGAGTTTCTTGCATTCCTTTAATCGATCACGTTTCTCTCTTGTCGAATTTGCAAAGTCCGGGAACAAGAAAATGTTGTGATTCTTCCAAGAAAGCCTTCCTTTACTCCTCACCTTGTGCAACACAAGATCTTTATCGGATGATCTCAGATATTTGGCCAGAATTGATCAGGGCCTGTCTTCCTCAGCGGATCTGTGAGCCAGGACTCTGTGAGCTCGCTCGATTTCCAGCTTATGGACTGTTATGTCGAGCAGACTCGGGAAGAGCTCGTCTAGGAATTTCACCATATCTCGGCCTTCTTCATGCTCAGGAATTCCAACAATTTGGACGTTATTTTGCCGGCTACGGTTCTCAAGGTCTTTCAGTTTTTCAAAAACTCATTCCAAATCTATCTTGGTCACTAGCAGATTAGAAGATAATTCCCTCTACGATGACTCCAGATAATCGATCCATTTCTCGACATCTGACAATCTTGTAACCAACTCAGAGAAGAATATATAAACCTGTCAGCAAAGACTATTTACACATACTGATGACTGCAAATAAATAAGTAACAGAATTGCAACCAATAACAAGCCACTGGCAAATAATAACAAAATATTGACTTTGCGCAAGCAGGCAATTTTTTGAAAATTCAAGCACATTGTGCAACCTCTAAATCATCTCAGAATTGCCTCAAATTTCACTTGTGTTACTATTTCATATGTGGTTTTTGATTGCAGTGTTCTAATCATTGAAATTTCCACTTTCATTTTTTTGTATATTCTGATGGGCCACCCTAATAAAGATGCATGATCAGATGTGATTGGCTGGAGCAGTTCACACTTGTCGTTGCATCGCTCACACTATAAGACCATATGGTGATAATATCAAGCATGGCGTGAAAATATCCCAGCGTCTGTGACTGCTCAAGACCGGCTCAGATCACTTAACAAGCATCGCCGACCATAGTGAGCACCCATTTGGTGGCGATCTAACGTTTTGGTTGTAGACCTCAGAAATCTGTCTGTGACATTATAATCAAACTAAAAATCATGTAGTGAGAGTGTGGCTTAAAAGGACAGTTCACCCAAAACTGAACATTCTCTCATCATTTACTCACTCTCAGTCCATCTCAGATGTGTATGACTTTCTTTCTTCTGCAGAACATAAATGAAGATTTTTTGAATATTTCAGCTCTGTAGGTCCATACAATGCAAGTGAATGGAGACCAGAACTTTGAATCTCCAAAAAGCAAATAAAAGTGTTACCAGTCCTGCTCGACCTGCTCCGAGCGGTATTTGAACTGGCTTCAGCCAGCATGGGAGGCAGGCATGCTAACGAGGAGGCTATAGCCATTAGCTTCAGTCGCTAGTGCGCCTCTTGAGGCCAGGGGAGTGAGGTTTTGCACATACTGCACAGCTATCACTTACCAGCTGGCTCCTGTTACAAAGGCAGCATAAAAGTAATCCATACGACTCCAGTGGTTTAATCTATATATGATAGATGTGGGTGAGAAATATTGAAGTCCTTTTTTACTATAAATTCTCCTTCCTGCTCAGTCAATCTCCACTTTCACTTTCACATTGTTCTTCTTGTGTTTTTGGTGATTCACAATTCTTCATGCACGTTGCCCCCTACTGGGCAGGGAGAAGAAGTTATAGGAAAAAGAGGACATGACTGCAACGTGATAATGGGCCGGGTCAAGTGCAATTTAATTCTGAGGCTCTTCTCTGGTTATTCCACCATTTGCGTCCTATTATATAGTCCATTCTCTCAAACACCAGCGATATAAACAAACACAACACATTCATAAGAAGTTGGTATAGTGAATGAACTGTATGCAATGAATTGGAAGAATAGAAAATGTACATTAACTGCATCCTTGATGAATGTCAGTATATTTCTATGACAGTGACACGCTCCTTTAATACGCATAGAAAACGTGATTCTCTTCTGAACTTGGATCAGTTAA
>NC_059376.1:44459292-44517325 GCF_019703515.2 Myxocyprinus asiaticus
ATAATTAAATGTTATTAACTTATACGATATTGAGTATTTACAGTATATATCAGCAGTATATGAAGCTTTTTTTAGTCATCAGTAGGTCTGCACGATTATGACAATATCCATAATCGCAGATTGTTTCCCTTGATATTGTAATTGCATTTAATTTTGATTAATAGAATTGTCATTAACGGATTTATTTTGCGTGTATCATCTGCATGCTGTATTCTTTATGTATTCTTTCTCAAGCTGAGAACTGTGTTCCTGAATAACTTTATTTCCATTTTATCCATCAGTAGATCAAGACTAGATCCCACATGGTGCTCTTAGCAATATAAGACACAAACCTATTATTGAGATTTGGAATAAATTATACACAGAAGCGAGCAACAGATTTGTGTGTGATATGATTACACCACTCAACTGCTGCACAAACACAAGAACATGAAACATTTTGACACAACAGGAGCAGACTTTTATTGACCGCTGGATAATTGTGGCAGCTGTAATTGTAATCTCGATTCTCAGTCTCATTTATTTGATTAATAGTGCAGCCCTAGTTATCAGCCACTGAAATATCCATTTCTATCAAGCATTACAGATTAATACAACACTTGAAAATGAAATGCATTACCACCCACAATCATTCCATACATTCGTTTGTGTGCTGAGAGTCTGTATGGTGCAAGTGTGTCTTTACTCGGAGGGTTTAGAGGAAGTCTTGGGAAACTATGTACACAAGCAGCTGAGAAGCATTTGATTATTGTCCTCTTTTAATAGAGTTTAAAAGTAAATCCAGTGACAGATCTGCTGTGATTCCTGTGTGTGTCGTGTGGTGTCGCTGTTGCTGCATGTACAGTGTGTGTGTGTGTGTGTGTATGTGTGTGTGTGTTCAGATGATCTGAAGCTTCAGACGAATCCCTGTGAGCGAGTTCTGCTGCTGTTTGAACTCCTGCTGTGAGAATGATTCATTTTCTGCAGAGAATCTGACAATGTGGTCTTTAAATGGACATTTTAAAAGTCAAAGATTCTCACATTCTCCGTGTAGAATCAAATGTGTCATTATGCTAATATCATCTATCATCATGATGATACATTATAACAACTATTTCACACCTTATTTTCTATTAGCACTATTAACATAAACAACAACGATACATTTGACTCCTCAGAAGAATTTGGTACAATCATGAATATCTCAATCTCTTTTTAATAAATGCTCAGGATGCTGGGTCTTACACAGGAAAGATTGATTTAATTTACTTCAAGGCATGTATATACTGTATATAATACATACAGATTGCAATCAGTTGTATGTAATCATCATTATTTTATAGTTATATTTAAAGTATATAAAACATTAAAACCCATTATCAACACCCAGTTGCATGTGATATAAATCATTACTGGAAAAGCTTTATAATTTATTAGTTATGTTTGAAAGATCTAATGGATGTGGTCTTGTGTTTGTTCAAAGATTCTGCTGGTCATTCTGATGAACGTTTCAGATGTTTTTGAAAGATTGTGGATGTTGGAGGTCTTGATTTCATCTGTCAGTTACACTGTGATAAATGAGATGATAATGATATGTTTTATATCAATGGTGTGTTTGCTATTGATGAACTCTTGATTAGTTTGTGTTCAAACTCATGAAGTGACTCTCAGGTGTTTGTATTGTTCAGAAACTGAATCAGCTCATGCGAATCACTTCAGATCGATGAGTCGCTTCACAGCCAGTGAGATTCCTTCATTCTGAATGTCTTTATACGTCTCATAGGTTACACCAAATGACCTGAACAAAATGTGCCTTTTCATAAAAATATCAAAATATTGATATTTAATGATGACAGAATAAAACATTTTTTTTTTTTTCACTTTTCTCCCCAATTTGGAATGCCCAATTCCCAATGCACTCTAAGTCCTCGTGGTGGCGTAGTGACTCGCCTCAATCCGGGTGGCGGAGGACGAATCTCAGTTGCCTCCGCATCTGAGACTGTCAATCCGCGCATCTTATCACATGGCTTGTTGAGTGCGTTACCGCGGAGACGTAGGCTTCATGCTATTCTCTGCGGCATCCACGCACAACTCACCACACGCCCCACCAAGAGCGAGAACCACATTATAGCGACCACGAGGAGGTTACCCCATGTGACTCTACCCTCCCTAGCAACCGGGCCAATTTGGTTGCTTAGCAGACCTGGCTGGAGTCACTCAGCACACCCTAGATTTGACTCCAGGGGTGGTACCCAGGACCCCAATAATTATATTTGTTTAAAATCTTCACACAGTCATGAGACGTCCTTTCAGTTTTATGTTTTTTGTCACATGACAACAGAATGATTGATTACATGTTGGTTACACCACCTGACCTTGATTTGGTGGACAAAACTTTTGCGAATATTAATCATATTTTAAATAAAATTCTTGTACTTTTTCAAGAATTTCAGCTTTTAATGAGACTTTGATTTATTTATTATTTTTACTATTTATATATATATATATATATATATATATATATATATATATATATATATATATATATATAATTTAAAAGATCTGGACCAAAAAAACAAATGAGTGACTTTTACTTTTCAGGTTGTGGCAGCGGGGGCGTGGTCAAGCATCTCTCCGGAGAGAGAAAGCGGTAAGGGCGCTTACACCTGAGCTAAATTATGTCTAACACCTGTCTCTAATTTCAGTGAGCACGGGGAGAGCGGCATTAAAGGAGCCACACCGCCAGTAGAGAGAGAGAGAGAGAGACTGGCATAAGAAATACAAGTCTAGCATGAAAGTTACTGTGAAATTGTGTGTAGCTAAGTCAACAAGTATCCCTGCCAAGCTGTAAAAACTATAAACTGGATAAATTAAAGCACCCACCTGAACTGAGAAACCTCGCTTCTCGCCTCCTCCTTTATCCCAAAAACTCTTACACTGGTGCCGAAACCTGGGATTTAAGTTTGGTTGAAGATGGATGGAAGTCACCCCGTAGAGTCCTCCCAGTTGGCGGAGATCCTCCAAGCCCTCGCTGGCCTACATCAGAGCCACAAGCAAACACTGCTCGAGCTCCGACAAGATCAAGATCGCCGGTTTGTTGAGCTCCTGCGCGCTCAAGCCGAGGACCGGCAGGTGATTCGGAGCCTCCTCAGCCAGGAGGCGTCCCCAGCCACGACCCCGGACACTCACACACCGTTACCCCCGCCTTTGTTACAGAAAATGGGGATGGCGGACGACCCCGAGGCCTTCCTGGATTTGTTTGAATGAACCGCCGAGATCTGGGGCTGGCCGCTCAGCCAATGGGCGGCACGACTTATCCCGCTGTTGTCCGGGGAAGCCCAGCTCGCGGCTCAACAACTGCCAGCGACGAGTCTCCTGGCCTACGGAGATTTAAAGAAAGCCATCCTGCAACGGGTTGTTTGGACTCCGGAGAAAAGTCGTCAACTCTTCCGGAGCTTGAAGTTGGAGAGCTCCGACCGCCCATTTGCCTTCGCCCAACGGGGGGGACCACAACGTTGACGGGATTATCGACCAGGTGGTACTAGAACAATTAATACATCATCTGCCAAAAGGGACGGCGGAGTGGGTCCAGTGCCACAGCCCGGCGTCGCTGGAGGAAGCCGTCCGGCTTGCGGCGGACCACATTGCAGCGATCCCGAGGGCGGAAGAGCCCTCCTACACTCTTTCTCCTTCCTCTGTCTCATCCCCCTCCCCTCTCTCCTCTCGTTCTGCTCTCTCTCCAGGTCCCGTTCCTGCCTCATGCAGATGAGGAGGACTTCAGCCCCTGAGACCAGTTCCCCGGGTGTGGGAAGCGACACCTTCCCCTATCCCGAGGCTGCAGCCCCTCCCCTTCTCAGGGAATTCCCTGAGGGGGATTTCCCTTTGGAGCAGTTGCGAGACGAAACCCTCAAACACGCCTTCGACCAAGTGAGAGTCATCGATGGTCAACGACTCCAGCTGGACATCGCGCTTTCATACCCTTATTTTGTGATTATAAATGAGCGGTTGTATAGAGTGACGTAGGACGCTCAGACTAAAGAGGATACAACCCAACTTTTGATTCCATGGAGCTGTCGGGAAATGGTATTCTGGCGGCTCATTATAATCCCATGGCGGGTCACTTAGGAGAAAGGAAAACACTGAACCGTCTAATAGCCCGTTTCTATTGGCTGGGCATTGGGGGCGATGTCCGCAGGTGGTGTGCGGCGTGCCGCGAATGCCAGCTGGTTAACCCACCGGCCACCCCAAAAGCGCCATTGCGCCCTCTTCCCCTTTGAGAAAATTGGAATGGACCTCGTCGGGCCATTAGAACGGTCAGCACGCGGACATCACTTTGTATTGGTCCTAGTGGACTATGCAACACGATATCCGGAAGCAGAGCCTCTTCGCAACATCTCAGCACGCAGTGTTGCGGAGGCACTCTTCAAAATAATCTCCCTGGTGGGGATTCCAAAAGAAGAAATCCTCACCGATCAGGGCACGTTTATGTCATGGACACTACGCAAGCTGTACGAGTTGTTGAGTATTAAATCGATTTGCACCAGCGTGTACCATCCTCAAACGGATGGCCTGGTGGAACGATTTAATAAAACCCTCAAAAACATGATTCGTAAGTTCATGCACGATGATGCTAGAAATTGGGATAAATGGCTCGACCCCCTGTTATTTACAGTACGAGAGGTCCCGCAAGGCTCCACTGGCTTCTCCCCATTCGAGCTGCTGTATGGGCGACACCCACGCGGTGTGCTTGATGTATTGCAAGAGGCCTGGGAGGAGGGACCTTCAAACAGTAAAAATGAAATTCAATACGTTCTTGATCTTAGAGCAAAACTCCACACTTTGGGGCAGCTAACACAGGAGAATTTGCTCCAAGCTCAAGAACGACAGCGCCAACTGTATGACAGGGGAACTCAGCTAAGGGAATTTGCACCAGGAGATAAAGTGCTTGTATTGCTTCCCACATCGAGCTCTAAATTACTTGCCAAGTGGCAAGATCCCTTTGAGGTCACACGACGAGTGGGAGATCTCGATTATGAGGTTAAACGAAATGATAGAGGGGGCGCACGTCAAATATATCACCTCAATCTCCTGAAATTGTGGAGGGAGGCGGTTCCCGTGACGTTGGCTACGGTAGTTCCCGAGAAGGCGGAGCTTGGACCGGAGGTGAGTTCAAAACATAAACAGTTCACCCCGGTCATTTGCGGAGACCACCTCTCACCGAGTCAACTCGCGGAGGTTTCTAGGTTGCAACAGGAGTTTGCGGATGTGTTCTCCCCTCTACTGGGACGTACAAACCTCATCCATCACCACATCGAGACCGAGCCGGGGGTTGTGATACGTAGCCGCCCCTATCGATTACCCGAACACAAGAAGAAAATCGTTTGGGAAGAATTGGATGCAATGCTCGATATGGGGGTTATAGAAGAATCCCACAGCGATTGGTCCAGCCCAGTTGTTCTAGTGCCTAAGAGCGACGGGTCTGTACGATTCTGTGTGGATTATAGGAAAGTCAACGCAGTGTCTAAATTTGATGCGTATCCAATGCCTCGCGTTGATGAGTTGCTCGATTGGTTGGGCACTGCTCGATTTTATTCGATATTAGATTTGACGAAGGGTTATTGGCAGATCCCCTTGACACCAATTTCCCGTGAAAAAACCGCCTTCTCCACACCGTTTGGATTACACCAATTTGTGACACTTCCGTTCGGTTTGTTTGGAGCCCCGGCTACGTTTCAGCGTCTCATGGACCGAATCCTCAGACCGCATTCAGCTTACGCCACTGCCTATTTAGATGACATCATCATTTATAGCAATGATTGGCAGCGGCACATGCAACACCTGAGGGCGGTTCTGAGATCACTGCGCCGAGCGGGACTCACAGCGAACCCGAAGAAGTGCGCGATTGGATGGGTGGAGGTACGGTATCTGGGGTTCCACTTTGGCCACAGGCAGGTGCGTCCCCAAATTGACAAGACAGCGGTGATTGCGACCTGCCTGAGACCCAAGACCAAAAAGGGGGTGAGACAGTTCCTGGGGGTGGCTGGCTATTATAGAAGGTTCATGCTTAATTATTCGGACGTCACCAGCCCACTGACTGATCTCACTAAAAAGGGAGCTCCAGACCCAGTTCAGTGGACGGAGCAGTATCAGCGGGCGTTCACGCAAGTTAAAGCTGCACTTTGCGGGGGGCCGCTTTTACATTCACCTGACTTCTCTCTCCCTTTTATTTTACAGACAGATGCTTCAGACAGGGGGCTGGGGGCCGTACTCTCGCAGGTGGTGGGGGGGAGGAGCGCCCGGTGCTGTACATTAGCCGTAAGCTCTCCTTGAGGGAAACTAAGTACAGCACCGTAGAAAAAGAGTGTCTCGCCATCAAGTGGGCGGTCCTCACTCTCCGATACTACCTGTTGGGGCAGGCCTTCACCCTCTGTTCTGATCACGCCCCACTCCAGTGGCTCCACCGCATGAAAGATACCAATGCCCGGATCAACCGTTGGTATCTGGCTCTTCAGCCGTTTAAGTTCAAGGTGGTCCACAGACCGGGGGCGCAGATGGCTGTCGCCGACTTCCTTTCCAGGAATGGGGGGGGAGTGGTAGGCAGGCCGGATGCCGCCCCGGCCTGAATCGGGCGGTGGGGATATGTGGCAGCGGGGCGTGGTCAAGCATCTCTCTGGAGAGAGAGAAAGCGGTAAGGGTGCTTACACCTGAGCTAAATTATGTCTAACACCTGTCTCTAATTTCAGTGAGCACCGGGAGAGCGGCATAAAAGGAGCCACACCGCCAGTAGAGAGAGAGAGAGAGAGACCGGCATAAGAAATACAAGTCTAGCACAAAAGTTACTGTGAAATTGCGTGTAGCTAAGTTAACAAGTATCCCTGCCAAGCTGTAAAAACTGTAAACTGGATAAATTAAAGCACCCACCTGAACTGAGAAACCTCGCTTCTCGCATCCTCCTTTATCCCAAAAACTCTTACACAATGAAATAAGTTGATTTCATTGCTTAGCTCATTAACAAAGTTCATCATGAGAGAATTAAAGTACAGGTGTGTTGAATCAGAATCGCTTGAGTTCTTGACTGAAACTGTTTTGCTGTTGAAGCACCTGATGAAGAACAGCAGATATTTACAGAAGAGAAGATGTGAGTCTTTGTTTGGAGCAGCAGATGAATTATAGATGCATGAAGTGCACGAGCGTGTCATTGTCTTTAGCTTTCACATAACGGTGCATTGTGGGAGTTGAGCGGTGGGCTGCTGGCGCCTGCAGTGATGCTGTGAGCATCTCTAACACTGATCACTTCACAACTCTGGCACCTTCACAACACAAATGGGACACACTACAGACGCTTTACATGTCTACATTCTGCCCGAGAATTCAGTTTTGTCACGCTGTCGACATGATCTTACGTGATGTTTTGAAGCGATGAAGAGGCTTATGTTGTGAGTAATGCAGTGTTTGGAAATGAGATGTTTGATTTGGATGGTTTTGTTGTTCTGCTAACTTCATCCACAAAATCAGTCATGGTGACAACAGAAACTTGTTTTATGAGCAGCAGGAATCAGAAATCCTGTTGCAATCAAAAGCATCATGAGTCAAAATAGATGAAACACTGAGCAGAATATGAATGAATCTAGCACAGAGCTGAGTTTAAATACTCCAAGTTGTCCGATGCATCGCAATCTTCATTTGAACAATCTCGATATCGATCCTTAAATCCCAAGATCGATCTTTTAGGCTGTGTGCGACCCTCTAATACAGGGCAACCTTTTTTGACATAGAGTGCCATTTTCATGAGTCGCATTTGCAACTAAATTTAGCTTTATGTGACTAAAAATGTGTGTGATTCTCCACTGGCTGGTAAATGTTGATTAGATCACTCAGCAGTGATTGAGTAGTATAGCGGTGAAGAAGTTCAGCAGTGAGATCCTTTCACAGCGTGTTGAGAGGAAAAGTTCTGTGTAATGTGTGTCCAAGGACGAGATCCACACAATCCGTCTCTCATTGAGTAATGACTCTTTTAATATCCTTTCTGTTCTTACAGTCAGTTGTTGATCAAAAACAACAAAAATGAACAGAAGCCATTCGAGTCCTCTCTCATTAATATTCACTCAACTGAAATACTTCTGTGAGACGCTCGCTGAACTGACACTATTCTTAAAGAGACAGTACCGTTTTAACACTTGTCATATAAATCAACAAATTATGTATGTAAACAAAATATAGTATGTTACAATATACAGTGTACATACAATATTATATATGCAATTTCAAGACATGCTTATTTTTAGAATACATGGAATTTGTACATGTGACCAAAGTGATGAAAGACTAATGATTAAATAAAATGTGAATGTAAATATTTTCTTAATAAGTTACAAGGTTCCCTGTATAATTAACAGCATTAACTGAGAGAGTTTCTTTCATATGTTATAACTGAAAGAATGGAAAAAAGAATCGAATAGAATTGGGAAATCTGTATTATTCTCCCAGCACTACTCAAAGTTCATGGCAAACACCGTAGAATCAGCTTTAGAAAGGAAGTTAGTATTCTGAGACTTGAACTCAGTAGAATTTTTCAGATGTGAATGTGATGTGTATGAAGGTCCGTACTGAGATTTGCTCTTCATTTAACCTGCCCTTGCTCTTCCTCTATAAACCATCACCATCATCATCATCATCATCGTCGTCATGGCAGCAGTGTAATGGTGTAATGGGATTAACTTCACTGGAGCTCAGAGGAACCACACGTCAGCGCTTTCCTCATGTCACTGTTGTTGTGAGTCTGTTTTGAAAACAGCAGACGTTCAGACGTGTTTAAACATCGACCCTCATGTGAGCATCAGAGATTCACTCACACACAGATAACAGCAGATGCCATCGTCTCTGAACACTAGACTCAACACACACAACACAACACAAACACACAGACACACACAATTTCAATAGCTTAAGGAATAGTTCACCTAGAAATGAGAATTCTGTCATCATTTACTCTCCCTTGTGTTGTTCTAAACCCGTATGACATTCTATTGTCTTTGGAACACAAAAGGAGATGTTTGACAGAATGTTCACACTGCTCTTTACAGTGACACCACAAAGTACCATAAAAGTAAAGTATTAAAATAGTCTGAATCCATGGACCCAACCTGCCTTGTGTCAACAGTCCAGGCTGGTGGTGGTGGTGGTGTAATGGTGATGTTTTCTTGGCACACTTTGGGCCCGTTAAAACCAATCAATCATCGCTTGAATGCCACAGCCTATTTGAGTATTGTTGCTAATCATGTGCATCCTTTCATGGCTACAATTTATCCGTCTTCTAAGGCTACTTCCAGCATGATAATGTAAGATGTCACAAAGCAAAAGTTGACTCAAACTGGTTCATGAACATGACAATGAGTTCACTGTTCTTCAGTGGCCTTCCCAGTCACCGGATCTGAATCCAATAGAACACCTTTGGGATGTGGTAGAACGGGAGATTTGCAACATGAATGTACATCTGACAAATCTGAAGAAATTGCGTAATGTTCACGAGTGCAATGAAAGCGCTTCTCCAACACACGCACATTCATCGAGTTCTGGGCCTCGTTTCCCAATAACTATTGATCTTAGCTGTTAAGATCATTTTCTACGAGCGATTTTATGAACGTTCGTTATTTTTTATGTGCACCTAGGGTGTGAAACTAGCACCTGCCACCCACAAAATGCGATGAGGCTGAATCCAGTTTGCGAGCTCATCATTCAAATGTATTTCATGCATGAGTAATTTTGCTCATCTACCCGCAAAAGGCGGGTGACCTGTAAGACTTCTCGGAGTGACACATGACAAGAAATGCTGTTAGTCACAAAGATGCGCTTGAAGAAACACACTTTATTATATTTTTAAGAACAGACAAAAGAAAAGCCACCAATGCTCGTGTCTGATTCACTGTTTGTTCAAAGGTATGCAGCGGGACCCTGTCTCGTGGAGCAAGTGCATGTAAAGAGCTATCACTCCTTTTTCTCTGTTTCATTCAACTGAAAACTGTTTGGAAGGATAATGTCTTCTATGAGAATGCTGAAAATGATCTCCTATCATCTCGTGAGATGCTGTGAGTTTCGCTTTATTTCCACAGAGCAGTTCGCTCTTACACATTGTGAACACAACTCTGCAGGTTCAGTAATATATACAGGGATCTTTGTATTAAAGAAACAAAGACGAAAGTGATTAAATCATAAAGTAATTCAAGACACGTTCACCTTGAACCTAAAATGTAGTTTATTTTCTTTAGGCAGCATAAACTGTATTACCAAAACTCAATACAAACACATTCAATAAGAACACACATTTGGCAGCATTATTTTGGGAACACAAGGGAATTTATTAGGCTTATTTATTATGATGATTATTATAATTATCTTTACATTTATAATTGTTTTTAGTTCTTAATTTGTATGCTATTAGTAATTTTTCACCTGTTGCCGCATACTGATAATTGCATGATGGCAAATGGGGTCGTTGGAGATGGTAAATGTTTGTATTTGGGGAGGTGGTTATATATAAGATATTCTTTGTTATTTTAATTGCTTTTTCATTTCGTTTAAAGTGCAATTTGAATTTAGAAATGTCTTTTGTTTAAGTTTATTGTGTTTCAATAAATTAATTTTTAAAGCAAAATCAGTCAAGCAAAATATTCACCAACCTTGGGGGTTGACCATATAATTGGATATTGTGATATTTTAAATGCGATTATCATTAAAATATTTTTTACATATCACCCAATCCAAAAGGGAAGTTAAATTTTTCATGAACAATTGTAAAATGAAGTAATTTAATGGAGAACCGCACAAACCCGTGTACTCAATTCCAACTGCAACATGTTACCTATTAATTTTTGCATATTTGTTTGTTTTTGAGTAGTCTATGGGCAATATAAAAATTTTATTTTATTGAAAAACGTTGCTTTTGAAAATAGTAAATTATTCGTTTGTGGTATGGCTCCTTCGAAAAAATGCATCAACCAAAAATGTTAAAGTTGGCTCCTTAGTGAAAAAAGTTCCCGACCTCTGGTCAAGCTGATCCCACAAAAGGTCAATGGGGTTAAGATCCATAACACTCTTTTCCAATTATCTGTTGTCCAATGTCTGTGTTTCTTTACCCACTCGAACCTTTTCTTTTTGTTTTTCTGTTTCAAAAGTGGCTTTTTCTTTGCAATTCTTCCCATAACGCCTGCACCCCTGAGTCTTCTCTTTACTGTTGTACGTGAAACTGGTGCTAAGCGGGTAGAATTCAATGAAGCTGTCAGTGTGGAATATTTTTATCAAGATAAATATAAATTAATCAAGTATAATCAATGTAAATATAGCCATTTTTGTGTACAATTATTTCTAAAGGTCAAGCATGGATTTTACTGTGTGTTTGGGTGTGTTTAGAGGCCTGTGGGAATGAGGCCCCTGAAAATGGAATGTGTAATCACATATGGTACTCATATATGGTAAACTTGAGTCTCATGTTTTGACACTAGAGAAAATATAGGATAAGGCCCCGTAAAGAGGTTCCAGATGGAGAGGGTCCTCTCTCATAGTTTAATGTTCTCTAAACAGACTAAAGACACAGAACAAAATGTATGGGGTGTATTGGTCACACCCTAGGTGAATATGTGTATATAGGCCTATTTGAATACAGAAAGTCAGTTGTGCTGGGAGCAACTCAGCTTTGCTATCTCTGATAATAAAGTCTGTCTTCTGGCATCAAAACCCTAAGACTTCAAGAGTGATGTTTCACAGAGGTGGCAGAAGCCACAACATCAGCTGAGGACATGTGAGGCATCTATTTCTCAAACTAGAGACTCTGATGTACTTATCCTCTTGTTTAGTTGTACATCTGGTCTTCCACATCTCTTTCTGTCCTTGTTAGAGCCAGTTGTTCTTTGTCTTTGAAGACTGTAGTGTACACCTTTGTATGAAATCTTCAGTTTTTTGGCAATTTCAAGCATTGTATAGGCTTCATTCCTCAAAACAATGATTGACTGATGAGTTTCTAGAGAAAGCTGTTTCTTTTTTGCCATTTTTGACCTAATATTGACCTTAAGACATGCCAGTCTATTGCATACTGTGGCAACTCAAAAACAAACACAAAGACAATGTTAAGCTTCATTTAACAAACCAAACAGCTTTCAGCTGTGTTTGATATAATGGCAAGTGATTTTCTGGTACCAAATTAGCAATTTATGTATATATATATATATATATATATATATATATATATATATATATATATATATATCTATATATACAGTTGAAGTCAGAAGTTTACATACACTTAGGTTGAAGTCATTAAAACTCATTTTTTAATCACTCCACAGATTTAATATTAGCAAACTAGAGTTTTGGCAAGTCGTTTAGGACATCTACTTTGTGCATGACACGAGTAATGTTTCCAACAATTGTTTACAGACAGATTGTTTCATTTTAAATGGTCTATATCACAATTCTAGTGTGTCAGAAGTTTACATACACTAAGTAAACTGTGCCTTTGAACAGCTTGGAAAACTCCAGAAAATGATGCCAAGCCTTTAGGCAATTAGCTTCTGATAGGAGGTGTACTGAATTGGAGGTGTACCTGTGGATGTATTTTAGGGCTACCATCAAACTCAGTACCTCTTTGCTTGACATCATAGGAAAATCAAAAGAAATCAGCCAAGACCTTAGAAAAAAAATGTTAGACCTCCAATTTCCAAACACCTGAAGGTACCACATTCATCTGTACAAACAATAGTACACAAGTATAAACACCATGGGACCACACAGCCATCATACCGCTCAGGAAGGAGACGCATTCTGTCTCCTAGAGATGAACGTAGTTTGGTGTGAAAAGTGCAAATCAATCCCAGAACACCAGCAAAGGACCTTGTGAAGATGCTGGAGGAATCAGATAGACAAGTATCTATATCCACAGTAAAACGAGTCCTATATCGACATAACCTGAAAGGCTGCTCAGCAAGGAAGAAGTCACTGCTCCAAAACTGCCATAAAAAAGCCAGACTACAGTTTGCAAGTGCACATGTGGACAAAGATCTTACTTTTTGGAGAAATATCCTCTGGTCTGATGAAACAAAAACTGAACTGTTTGGCCATAATGACCATCGTTATGTTTGGAGGAAAAAGGGTGAGGCTTGCAAGCCGAAGAACACCATCCCAACCGTGAAGCATGGGAGTGGCACCATCATGTTGTGGGGGTGCTTTGCTGCAGGAGGGACTGGTGCACTTCACAAAATAGATGGCATCATGAGGAAGGAAAATTGTGTTGATATATTGAAGCAATATCTCAAGACATCAGCCAGGAAGTTAAAGCTCGGTCACAAATGGGTCTTCCAAATGTACAATGACCCCAAGCATACCTCCAAAGTTGTGGCAAAATGGCTTAAGCACAACAAAGTCAAGGTATTGTAGTGGCCATCACAAAGCCCTGACCTCAATCCGATAGAAAATTTGTGGGCAGAACTGAAAAAGCGTGTGTGAGCAAGGAGGCCTACAAACCTGACTCAGTTACACCAGTTCTGTCTGGAGGAATGGGACAAAATTCCAGCAACTTATTGTGAGAAGCTTGTGGAAGAATACCCAAAATATCTGACCCAAGTTAAACAATTTAAAGGCAATGCTCCCAAATACTAACAAAGTGTATGTAAACTTCTGACCCACTGGGAATGTGATGAAAGAAATAAAAGCTGAAATAAATCATTCTCTCTACTATTATTCTGACATTTCACATTCTTAAAATAAAGTAGTGATCCTAACTGACCTAAGACAGGGAATGTTTTCTACGATTAAATGTCAGGAATTGTAAAAAAAAAAAAAAAACTGAGTTTAAATGTATTTGGCTAAGGTGTATGTAAACTGACTTCAACTGTACTTCAACTTATGGATCTCTTAGCTCTCAGCCTTCTGCTTATTGCTCTCGATTAATCACTTCCTCAACAGCTGAGGTTTTCACAGATGCTTTTATAGCCTTCTCTTTTACGTTGTTAATTGAATCTCACCTTTCTACAGCAGGTCTTGATGAGTTGGTTACAATGTTTAACTCTGTTTGTTCAGATATTCTGGACGTTGTTGCTTTGTATTAAAATATGAGGCACAAAGTTAGAGCACAACCTTGGTTAAACAATGTTACTCGTGCTGTCAGACAGGAGTGTAGAAAGGCTGAACGGAAGTGGAAAAAAGACAAGTTGCATGTTTCTCTTCAAATTATGAGGGAAGGTCTGTTGAAGTATCAAAAAGCTGTAAAAGATGCAGGAGCACATTATATTTCTAATATTATTTCTTTACATTCCAATTCTCTCAGAGTGCTGTTTAACACCATAAATAGAGTACTGAATTCCAGAGAGAGCTGGCTTAAACCCCTCTGTGGATATTTGTGAAATGTTTTTATGTTGACAAAATGAATGAAATTAGGTTGAGTTTCCCTCCTGCAGATCACGACCTTAATCCGGTTGTGGTGACTGCTAGTGATGAGACTTTTGATCAGTTTGACCTAGTGTCTTTCTTGGATTTTAAAGCCATTATTTGCCATTTAAAGGTGTCATGCATTGAATTTTTTTATTTTACTTTATAATGTTCGCTGAGGTCCACTTATAATGTTAGTAAGATTTTTTTCATCAAAAATAGTCATAATTTAAAAATAATTGTCTATCCTCTTTTTGGCCCTCTGATTAAAAAGCTCAATTTTCGTGTCATGTCTCCTTTAAGACTTCAGTGTAAACACCCACTGCATGACTGGGTAATATCTTTGCATATGAACTAAGTGTCAATGCCCCCACCTGTACACTTGTGGAATTGTTTTGAAAGGTTTGGATAGTTAAAAATGGCAGCTGGAGGAATTCAGCCATACATGTTTGAGCCAGAGTCTGATCCCGTATCTGAAGAAAATGAACCCCCTCCACAAACATCACAAATACTGCAGTCTGTAACAGTGTGGAAAATAATCACTCTAATTTATATTTATTCCTTGTCTATTTGTGTAATAGATATTATTTTTTATTCTCATTTAAACAAAGACGCGACATAACGGTGTTTATCTTGTTACATAGTTGTGGCATTTTCCAACGGTGAAACATTTCCGTGTTTTATAAATGCTTTGTAACGCATGACAGTGCCAACTAAAGTTTAAATACTTGGTGCTAGCACATTTATAACTGTCAAAGGATATACTTACAGTGCAGCATGTAAATGTATACAAAATAAAACTAAACGGTGTTTGTTGCACTGTTATTCTTCATATATTCATCGTTCTTCATATATTCAGTGTAGTGACAAATGCACACGTTGTTCATTACAATGAGTCGTGTTTTCATTAAAAAAGAAAGAGATTGTCTAAATAGATTGCTATCAATACTCTATAGGTAGATCTGTGGCACTCTGAAAGCAATATTCAAGTAAAACAATAACATGCTACAAGCAATTATTATTGAAATCTGGATGCGACAAGATACACGAAGCACACATTAAAACTAATACACATGATCGACTGAAATCACTAAGATCAAATCAAAACAAAACTGAACAAAATAAATCCAGTGAATAGTTTCACATGAATAGTTCTAATATTAAGCTTGTAAATTTTGGTGAAAACATTCAAATTAATGCTTTAAGCAAGCAATTATTCAGCCCCTCTTGAAGAAGACATGCTTAGATCTCTTGAATCTGAGAAATTACTGGCCGATCTGTAAGCTTCCAAGTCTTTCCAAGATTCTAGAGAAGGTATTATTAGCTCAGCTGATGTCTTTTTTTTTTTTTAACAAAGAACGATGTCTTGGATAAGTTTCATTCAGGTTTTAGAACTGGTCACAGCACTGAGTCAGCACTGTTAAGGGTAGCCAATGACCTGTTACTAATTAGTGATTCAGGTAATCATGCTGCTTTAATTTTATTGGACCTTACTGCAGCATTTAATAGAATAGACCATGCGAATCTCATTAGTTGCCTTAGGCTTGTCGTGGGGTTACAAGATACAGTTTTAACATGGTTTACATCCTATTGAGGGTTGATCTTTTTCGGTAACAGTTGGAGATTTTTCTTCTTCCACAGTACCCATTACTTGTGGGGTTCCAAAAAGAAAAAAAAAAAAAAAAAATAGATGTAAAAGTATTTTATGGATAATTAATGGTAAAAATGTATGTTATGTCTAACAAGAGATTACATGTCCTTTTACGGTAAACTTTTCTTAAAATCATGGTGAAAAACAATAATTGGGCATTCCCAAAATTCCCTGCATGAGCCATCACATTTCATTGTATTTTATGGAAAAGATATGCTGCTTCTTATTTTTTATATCAGTTATGTACAATGATGTGTTCTATGCTATATTTTATGCAGTTTAGTTAATGTTAATTACAGAATTTTAATGTCACATGTGTTACCGGGATGGTGTTTTGTGTTTGTGTGAGTAACACTGTGCACTGTCTATTTAAGAGTAAGAGTAATATTGTTCCTGGAAAGGTCACTCATGATGAACTTTAAGTCGTCATGTGGCCTTTAGTAGTTACAGTGTTTAACATAAATAAACTAAAGACTAAAAATAAATAAATAAATAAAAAGCAGATAAAGTGAAAAACAGATATTTGTAGTTCCAGAAAGCTTATATTTTAAGTTTTTAACATTTAATAATATAAACGGTAGTGAACTGTAAATTTACGGTATTCTACTGTGGATTTTTTTCCCAGCATGCTTTGCATGAGACTTGATGGAGAGAGTAAATGTTAACTGGTGTCAACTGGTGCTCCATTGATGGTGATGGGACTGTGTTCTCTGTCTTTTCTTCTGAAGTCCACCACAAGCTCCTTTGTCTTACTGACGTTGAGGGAGAGATTGTGCTCCTGACACCAGTGTGTCAGAGTGTGCACCTCCTCTCTGTAGGCTGTTTCATCATTGTCAGTGATCAGACCTACCACCGTCATGTCATCAGCAAACTTAATGATGGCATTGGAGCTATGTGTTGCCACACAGTCATGTGTGTACAGGGAATACAGGAGTGGGCTGAGAACACAGCCATGCGGGGCTCCAGTGTTGAGGGTTAGTGATGAGGAGATGTTGCTGCCTATTCTAACCACCTGGTGTCTGCTTGACAGGAAGTCCAGGATCCAGCTGCACAGCGAGCTGTTTAAGCCCAGAGCCCGGAGTTTCTCATCTAGCTTGGAGGGCACTATGGTGTTGAATGCTGAGCTGTAGTCTACAAACAGCATTCTCACATAAGTGTTCTTTTCTTTCCAGGTGGGAGAGAGCAGTGTGTATTGTAGATGCAATGGCATCATCAGTGGAGCGGTTGTTGCGGTAAGCAAACTGCAGCGGGTCAAGAGAGAGAGGCAATACAGAGCAGATGTAATCTCTGATTAGTCTCTCAAAGCATTTGCTGATGATGGGGGTCAGAGCAACAGGACACCAGTCATTTAAGCAAGTTATTTTTGATTGTTTTGGAACAGGCACAATGGTGGATGTTTTAAAGCATGTGGGGACTACAGACAAAGAGAGGGAAAGGTTGAAAATATCCGTAAAAACACCAGCCAACTGGTTCGCGCACGCTCTGATGACGCGGCCCGGAATGCTGTCTGGGCCCGTGGCTTTGCGGATATTCACCCGTCGGAAGGATCGTGTTACATCTGCTACAGAGACGGAGAGTGAACTAACCTCTGTAGCTTCAGCCGCGAGAGCTCTCTCCGCGAGGGCGGTGTTATTTCCCTCGAAACGAGCATTAAAAGTATTTAGCTCATCCGGGAGAGAGGCAGCGGTGTTCATGGTGGAGTTTTTATTCCCTTTAAAGTCCGTGATGATGTTAATTCCCTGCCACATGCTTCTAGAGTTGGTAGTGTTAAACTGTCCTTCAATCTTGCTCCTGTACTGGCGTTTTGCGGTTCTGGCTTGTTTATGCTCCTCCGCATTCCCGGAATTAAAAGCGGAGGTCCGCACATTAAGTGCCGCGCGAACATCGCTATTAATCCAAGGTTTCTGATTCAGATAGATCCGTACTGTTCTGGTCGGAACCACGTCCTCTACGCACGTTCTGATGAAACACATTATGCTATCAGCGTAAAGCTCGATGTCGTCATCAGAGGCGGACTGGAACATCTCCCAGTCCGTGTGATCAAAACAGTCCTGTAGCGTAGAGTCTGATTGGTCCGACCAGCACTGGATCGTTCTGAGGGTGGGTGCTTCCTGTTTCAGTTTCTGCCCGTAAGCGGGCAGAAGCAGAATGGAAGAGTGGTCCGATTTGCCAAATGGTGGGCGGGGGAGGGATTTGTAGCCATCCCGGAAGGGAGAGTAGCAATGGTCCAAAACCCGGTCCCCTCGTGTGTTGAAACTAATGTGCTGGTGGTATTTTGGTGCGACTGATTTTAAACTGACTTTATTAAAGTCCCCGGTCACAATGAACGCGGCCTCAGGGTGCGCGGTTTCCTGCTCACTTATACTCCCATACAGTTCCTTGAGTGCCCGGTCTGTGTCGGCTTGTGGGGGAATGTACACAGCAGTGATAATGACCGCTGTGAATTCCCTCGGTAGCCAGAATGGTCGACATAGAAGCATGAGAAATTCCAGATCAGGAGAGCAGAAAGACTTGAATGTACGTCCCTCTGATCACACCAGGATTTGTTGATCATAAAACATACACCACCTCCTCTAGTTTTACCTGAGAGGTCTTTCACTCTGTCCTCTCGGTGCACGGAGAACCCCGCGGGTTCAATGGCTGAGTCTGGAATCTCTGCAGACATCCAAGTTTCCGTAAGGCAGATAATGCAGCAGTCCCTTGTATCTCGTTGGAAAGAGATCCGCGCTTTCAGCTCGCAGAGCTTGTTATCCAGAGACTGAACATTTGCCAGTAGAATACTGGGTAGCAGGGGTCGATTTGCGCGGTGTCTTACTCTGATGAGAACGCCGGCTCTGTTTCCCCTTTTCCTTTTGCATTTCCGCGGCCGTGCTGCCCAGACAAAGGGCTCCGCTTGCGTGTTTGTAAACAGCGGGTCGGCATTGAGGAATGTGAAGTCCGGTTTACGGTGTGAAATTGCTGAACCAATGTCCAAAAGTGTTTGTCGTAGACAATAAGGCAGATGACATCCAAGACAAAAAACATAAGAATTGTGAACAAAACTAACAAAACATTACTATGTTGTGTCGGAGCTCGCAACGCAGCAGCCATACTCGACGCCATCTTGAGTCCGCTAGAATCTCTGATCAAGTCAAACTTTTAGGACTTGATAATTTAATAATTATTAGAGGGTTCTGTGAAAATTCTACAAATAATTTATTCTAAGTAGGCAGAAACATGCTTCAATGCAAAGTTCTAATATTGGCAAGAAAATTACAAACCAGTACAGAGATATAATTGTTAGAAAGTAAAATATCAGTTTCTTTGCTTCAGTCATGGTTGTGGATTAGACAACTGAATTATTATTATTGTCCATAATGTTTTTAATATCTTTTGAGATCATTGAGAGGCCACAAATAGACAGGCAGGCCACAATTCTTCTCAATATTAACTTGAATTGCTGTATAACCTTAAGAAAAAAAAAATAGTTTGAACCAAATTCATCAGTGAGAACCACTATTGCAACCAACTGATGATGTCATCATGCTTGAATCAGCAAAAACATACGTGCTAGTTATTTTACTTCCAAGTGCAACGCAAGTACAGGTTGCTTTCTTACTCATGTGAATCATGCCACAGTTCTATTGACACCGAACTCCAACCACCTCCTGCAGGTAGTTCTGGGTTCGGTATCATGGTCCACATACAGGGTTGTCAGGGTTACGTTTGTAATGTATTCCACTACAGATTACAGAATACATGCTGTAAAATGTAATCTGTAATGTATTCCATTAGATTACTCAAGGTCAGTAACGTATTCTAAATACTTTGGATTACTTCAGCACTGGTAGATTTTTTTCACTTGTTTTGACTATAAAAGCTCTGCCAGTACAGTAAGACAAAATACACGTTAAAAATTACACAAACTCCACTTAAAAGACACTTCGAGGACTCCGACGTTACACAAACTCCACTTAAATGACACTTCGAGGACTCGGACGTTACACAAACTCCACTTAAAAGACACTTCGAGGACTCCAACGTCACACAAACTACACTTAAATGACACTTCGAGGACTCCAATATTACACAAACTCCACTTAAATGACACTTCGAGGACTCGGACATTACACAAACTCCACTTAAAAGACACTTCGAGGACTCCAACGTCACACAAACTCCACTTAAAAGACACTTCGAGGACTCGGACGATACACAAACTCCACTTAAATGACACTTCGAGGACTCCGACAATACACAAACTCCACTTAAATGACACTTCGAGGACTCCGACGATACACAAACTCCACTTTAATGACACTTCGAGGACTCGGACGTAACACAAACTTGTCTTGAATGACTCTTTGGGGACTCTGATACTGATATACAAACAATTGTGGATAGAAAAAAAAACACCACATTGTATTGTACAAGCAAATTTTTTCTTTTTAAACTGACTTTGCAATATATAACAGGCAGGATGTTGCAAAGAATATTACCATGCAAATGCACTGCATATGCACAATCATTCTCTTATTCCTAAGAAATGCCAAGATGTTGAGACAAAACAACTCCCTCATCTACAATCATACTTGCAGAAGAAAAACAACAATATGAAAGAGCAGTGAATGGATTGTAGAAGATGAAATATAAAATGTAAATATATAAAGAGATTGACAACTGTACGAGAACCTTGGCCTAAACAATGAACTTTATCTTCACTCCTCCCTCTTTTCATCTGCTTCACTTTCACTCCTCCCTCTTCATCTGCTTCACTTGCACTCCTCCCTCTTTTCATCTGCTTCACTTTCACTCCTCCCTCTTTTCATCTGCTTCACTTTCACTCCTCCCTCTTTTCATCTGCTTCACTTGCAGTCCTCCCTCTTTTCATCTGCTTCACTTGCACTCCTCCCTCTTTTCATCCGCTTCACTTTCACTCCTCCCTCTTTTCATCTGCTTCACTTGCACTCCTCCCTCTTCATCTGCTTCACTTTCACTCCTCCCTCTTTTCATCTGCTTCACTTTCACTCCTCCCTCTTCATCTGCTTCACTTTCACTCCTCCCTCTTTTCATCTGCTTCACTTTCACTTCTCCCTCTTTTCATCTGCTTCACTTTCACTTCTCCCTCTTTTCATCTGCTTCACTTTCACTCCTCCCTCTTCATCTGCTTCTCTTTCACTCCTCCCTCTTTTCATCTGCTTCACTTGCACTCCTCCCTCTTCATCTGCTTCTCTTTCACTCCTCCCTCTTCATCTGCTTCACTTGCACTCCTCCCTCTTCATCTGCTTCACTTTCACTTCTCCCTCTTTTCATCTGCTTCTCTTTCACTCCTCCCTCTTTTCATCTGCTTCTCTTTCACTCCTCCCTCTTTTCATCTGCTTCACTTTCACTTCTCCCTCTTTTCATCTGCTTCACTTTCACTCCTCCCTCTTCATCTGCTTCTCTTTCACTCCTCCCTCTTTTCATCTGCTTCACTTGCACTCCTCCCTCTTCATCTGCTTCACTTGCACTCCTCCCTCTTTTCATCTGCTTCATTTTCACTCCTCCCTCTTCATCTGCTTCACTTGCACTCCTCCCTCTTCATCTGCTTCACTTTCACTCCTCCCTCTTTTCATCTGCTTCACTTTCACTTCTCCCTCTTTTCATCTGCTTCACTTTCACTCCTCCCTCTTCATCTGCTTCTCTTTCACTCCTCCCTCTTTTCATCTGCTTCACTTTCACTCCTCCCTCTTTTCATCTGCTTCACTTTCACTCCTCCCTCTTCATCTGCTTCACTTTCACTCCTCCCTCTTTTCATCTACTTCACTTTCACTCCTCCCTCTTTTCCTCCCCTTCACAATTCCGTTCTCCTTTTGTCCCCTTTACCCTCACGCCCATCTGATCTTAATCTAATTTTAACAACTGTATTTTCAAGAGAAAATGAAAAAATGTTAAACACATAGTGGTGAACAGTTTATGAAACAAAATTCCAAAAAGTGCTGAACATTGAAAAGTCATTTTACTTCTACACGGCTACAAAGCACACTTTTTTCTGGGAGTTGTGATCCTGTTTCGCACATCATTTTTCAGGCCAGTCCATGTTCGCTCCTTCAAAGCCTCTGGCTCTGCTTCAATGCATCTTTCACAGTCTTGCTTACCAGGAACTTTGCATGTCTTGATGAACCTCATCATGTTCCTTTCTATTGCTTTTACCTCACTGTCCTCCCATTTCCTTTTTGGAGCCTTTAAAGAACCTGAAAAAATTATGAAATAACATTTAAAGTCAGAACCAATCATGACTTATTCTAATATGTAGATTATTAGAAAATGTCAAAAGCCCTCAGATGCTTATTGCTCAGGGATGCCAACTGCTTACATTTCAGGAAAATTCCCAGCTTTGAAAACAAAATCAGTCACTTACATGATGTTTTGTGTTTGGAAGAGTTTATCGAGTGAGGATGGGGGCCGAATGGCCAATGGCAGTTAGTAATATTTGTGATATTCTTTGACAATCTGACAGGAGTTAATAATATTAACCTTCTGCTAAAGGTGCTGTTTCTGTCCTGGTAATGTTGTAATAAAAAATTACAAACAAAATTATCACGTTACCGCATGTGATTAATTAGTAAATTTTTCTTAATCGTGAGTAATGCATTTACCGTTGTGTTCTGATGTCTCGGTGTGTATACTAGGAGGACTTTTATAATGACATTTTATAATGATGTCTATGTTGTATGGTGCTAGATGATGCCACCAATCCAATGTTACTTTCAGTTTTTTCCTGCCTTTCCATCAGGTGTGAATGTGGGTTAATACACACGAGTTTGTTTAGTAATACTCTTTTACAAGTGATGTATGCTTTTTTTTAAACAGTTTGTGTCATTGCAGTTTATATTGGTTATGATGATGTGATATGCAAGTTCCTTGTGGCAATTCGCGTGCATATGTTAACCGCTATCTACCCTTTCATTACCATAATAGTGCACATATTGCATGAATGTGGCTGTATATTATACATATCTTCTGTGATTAATGAATACAATTGTATACAATTTTCATAACTCCAATTGAATAAAAAAAATTAAACAAAAGGCTTGACTCTGTCTAGTCTTTTTATGTGTGAAAATATACAAGTCATTGAACAAAAGCCAGCAAAACAGCGAAAGCTTACTGAATGTACATTTAAATCATTCATTTTCTTTAATGAATATAATACTTTAACTTGCAGTCTATTTTCTCTAAAGAAAGCACAGAGGCATACCCCAAGATATAAAACAACCTTTTTCCTTCCGAGTTGGCATCCCTGACTGTTGCCTTTAGTTAATGTTTTAGTAATTCTTGGTTATCTAAATTATTGGTTAAAACTTTGCTTTGATCCTTTTGTGATACAGACAGTTGAGCAGTCTCTTCTGGGGCTGCTGAATGAGATAGGTCGCTGCAATCCTCCTCATCACTTGACATATCAACGTGGGGTTCAAATTGTTCTAAAAGAAACCATTGAGAAATAAAAATATAATATCATCATAGCATATTTTTCACAGCGTCATACTTTCAAATGTAATTTGTTTTTCTTACATTTTCTATGTCAAAAAACTTGCATTGACAAAAATATTTGCATAGACAAATGTAAGCATGCTCATACCATTTGGGTCGATTTCAATCTCATCAAGCTTCTTTCCTTTGAAGTGTTCCCTTCTCCATTGCCAACAAGACCTTGCTCATCTTTGCCAGCTGCAGCATCCCCTCTGGTAAACGATAATATTGTCTGTGGATTCTGATATTATGACCGAGGAAATCAGCCAATTGGTCTGCTTCGTTCTCATCAAGGTTCAAGATTTTTGACATGGTTGCTATGTATTTCATCAGCTTAGTTGATGACAGTGCTTCTGGATTCTTTATGCCACAGTCCTGAGCAGCTCTGTAAATGCACTCTCCTCCTCGGTAGGCAGACATTGCTCCTGATCTGGCAAACAGAAAAGGATTCTCAGCTGGGACTTCACAAACCTCACGTGTTTCAACAAGCAGCTCCATGGCAGAAACCATTGAAGGCTTGAGAAGCACAGGAACCTTTCTCCCTCGTTTACCACGGATCTCAACTCTGGTGAAGTGCAGACACAACTTTCTCTCGAACTCCGAAAGACAGATGGCTAGGTCTTCATGTAGCTCAGAAGAATCCCTGCTTTTAAAAGCTGCCAAAAGCATTCATGATACCTCACCTTCTCTTCTTCTGTTGAACAGGATGACTTGCGACAATGTGACCTTAGCAAGAGCTGAATAGCTGTTTGCCGATGGGCAGTTTCTGAGCTTACTTAGGAACTCTTTGTGTTTCTTCTCCAGATGTGCATGCAGAACTTTGACATCTTGAGTGAATGGAATGATCTGTGGGGTAATAATACAGATCTTGTTTAAAGAATGACCAAGTTTGAGAGCTAGAGAGGGAATGCGGTAGCAGTTTTTCTCTTCATCATAGCCAGATACAACTTTAACAGCTGAAATGACTTGTTTGAAATTTGCTGGTATGATGAAGTCCACCATAGTTCTTAGCTGAGTAATCTTCCTTGCTTCAAGAAGAAGTCTGCCAACTTCCCTCATCTTCTGTCTGATGTAGTCATGTTTATTAACATCAGATCCCATCCTATTAAACATGTGCTCCCCCAGTTGCATGATGCAGCAGTCAGAGTGAACAACACGGGAAACTTCATCATAGTTTATAATGGAAAGTATTTTCTTTAAACCTTTGCTCACCTCTAACCCAACTGGAGTTTTCAGAGTGCAGAGTGATCTGACTCTTTTCCTGCCCTGGGATTAATCATCTTTAGGTTTCAGAGGACAGTTTTTTAAATGTTTCCAAAGGGTACGCTTGTTGTAAAGCCCTTGGCAGTAAACACAGTGAATGAAATCCTTGGCTTTTTTGTTCTCTTTTGGACGGTAGCGGGCAACCATCTCTCCATGTCCATTTCTTGCCACATCAGTGTTGTGGGCAAAGTTGCCCCTTTTTCTAAGGAAGTTTAACTGGATTCGCCTCTCTTTAGAATGTTTTGGAAACGCAACTGCCTTTGCAACCTCCACTTCATTGTGATGGACATATTCAAGGTGTCTTGCCATTTTTTAATAAGGCTTAGAGCAATAAAGACAATACTGTTTCTTCTTATATGACTTGCGATCCTGCACAGGTGATGGCATTGATTGAATAAAAGCCCTATCATCAGAAGAGGGGTCTGTCTCTTTGGTTTTGCATTGTACTTTAGCATTTGGTGATGGTGTTGTCACGCCTGTGACTGATGAACTGCTTGTATCTTTATAGCTTTGTGAAAAAGGTGAAGTTGGATTTTTCAGAGAACTTTTGACCATACCTTTTCCAGAATTCTTTTCATTAGCTTCATCTAAGCTGCTTTCAGCCATGCCATATCCAGAAGCACTACCATCGGAGTCGTCTGAGCTGCTCTTGGGTACATAGTCAACATCACTGTAGTCTGTAACATCTGAATCACTGAGGGATTTCCATGAGTACTGAAAGAGAGAATAACACTTACTGAAATTGTACATCCTTATTTTCATCAAATGTTTCAGTGCTTAAATAAGGGGGAGTGAACTTTTAAATAAGAGGCTAAGTAGTTAGTAGTCTATGGACATAATGTGGTTTCTGTCATTCTAATTAGCATTGTACTGTGGTTACTTAAGAGTAATGACAAGCAAGTCACTCTTTCAGGTTATCATACAAGCATTCAAAATGCTGCATAGCATGTCACGTACCTCTCACACCATTTCTCTAATCATTTAAAATGCCCTTGTTTGGAGAGTATTATGTGATTGGAATTTGAAGTGCACAAAAATTAAATCAAATAATTACGGTTAGACATTTATGTAATAATTGTGACAGACCTACACAGAGATATTAGGACTGCATGGTTGTTTCATCTCTACGATATACTGTATATATTTATATAGAAATAAAGTGTCAACTGGTAGAGATTTTTTTTTATATTGTTAATATTATTGTATGTAAATAACTAATGCCTCACCTGGTTGCACTGATAGTAAGACAGACAAAAAAACATGCAGAAAGATGAACACACAAAATGCGGGACAGCTTTGAATTAGATCATTCACAAGAGGAATTAATTTTTTATTTAAAAAGGTGCAGTTTTCTCATGTACTCACTAGGGCTGGTTTATAGGTTGATGTAATCATATATCGATGATATTTGACAAATATCACAATGCTGAATGCGACAGTCATTGACTGAATGATAGTCAATATCGGAAAATGACCAATGGAGTTGATGAATAGAGCTGGGTAGTTGCCAAATATTTTAAACAGTATCCCATTTACCATGATTTTAAAAGGTGTTAATCGAAAATGAAACAATTAAAATCATTACGGATTTTAGAGACAGGCTGTGTCAACTTTCATTGCTCTGTTGATTGTCGTCATGTTCTCTAAATAGATTCAGGGAATGCAAGAATCTCTTACATCAACGGAAGATCACTTTTGCACTGATATTCCCAGCCAAATTGAGAACAGATACTAAGGATGTCCGCAAAATATTTACATGCCCACAGCAAGCATTGTCCTACATAAAGACATTGGAGTGAGTAAGCTATTTGGGATTTTCAGCTTACCACCTAGTGAACCTGTCTCACTGAACATACACTCGACTGACCGAGGAAACTGATTGCCTATTTTGTTTCGTTTTGTGCTGGTTCTGCCTAGCGGCTGATGTTTGTTTTGTATAGTATCTTTTCTTCGGGACAGCTTGTGGATGAATCTACTCATTTTAGCTGCTTATGCCTCCTGTTGGCTGGAGTTTTTTTTGTGGAATATTTCTTACAGGACATTGGAGTGAGTTTGACTGCCCAAAGAACTGAATGGCCATTTGTTTTGTTTTTTGTGCTGGTTCCGCTAGCGGCTGGAGCTTGTTTTGTGGAGGCACACACCTTCGAGACAATTAAGTGGATGAATCTACCCTTTTTTTGTGTTTATTCTGCTTATGGGCTGGAGTTTTTTGTGATAGATAATCTTCTGTTGTGTAATTCTGTATCACAAATTTTTGTATAGAAGCACCGGACATGAGCAATCCAACGGCAAGGTTGTCGCGGGGACTCTCGTAGGCGAACATGGACTGTTTGAGTTTAGAGGGATGGACGCCGGTTGGCGCTGTCATATGCGGGGTTAATGCGTACGGGGTTAATTTTTTTTCTGGGTAAAGTTCGGGGGTTGATTGTTGCACCAATGTGGAATGTGGTCTTTATAATTTAATTTCTGACACAATCTAATTTCTCTAATATGTTAAAATGTCAAATGTTAATATGAGTGGATTGTCTCTCTCCACATGGAATGTGAATGGGTTGGGGCACCCCATAAAAAGAAGGAAGGTTATTTCTTTTCTTAAGCGTAAGAAATATGAAATAGTGTTTCTTCAAGAAACGCATCTTTCCCTGCAGGAAGCTGAAAAATTTGGGAAGATATGGGGTAGTATGAGTTTTTCTTTAATGCTGGCTCAAGTAAGAGCAGGGGAGTCATTATATTGATTAATAAACATCTACAATTCAAATGTCTCAAACAGATTAAAGATAAATAAGGAAAAGTCATTGTTGTTTTAGCTGAAATTCAGGGGCAAAGGTTGATTTTGGCTAATATTTACGCACCTAACGTTGATGATCAGTGCTTTTTTATAGATCTTGAAGGGATGTTGCAAGCCGCTGGCACCCCTTATGATATCATATTGGGAGGAGACTTTAATCTATTGATGGACTCAGTCCTTGATCATAGTAAAGCAAAAGTGTGTAACCCCCCTTGAGCAACACTGACGTTTCACAGGATGTGTAAAAATCTTGGTCTTACGGATATTTGGAGATTTTTGAACCCATATGGTAGGGACTATTAATTTTTTTCATCAGTCCATAAGATTTATTCTAGAATCGATTTTTTTATTTTTTTATATCCAAGTCCCTCATTTCATCTGTTGTTGATTGCTCAATTGGAAACATTTTAGTCTCAGATCACGCCCTGGTGAGTTTAGAGGTGTTGCCACATACGGAGAAAAAGAAATCATATAGTTGGCGCTTTAATGCATCCCTTTTGCAAAATCCTGAATTCCAACAAATTTTAAAGTCCGAAATCAATGTTTATATGGAGACCAACTGGTCCTCAGTATCCACTGTGGGCGTGGCTTGGGAGGCACTTAAGGCGGTTCTTAGGGGCCGGATCATACAGTATGCCTCATTCATCAAAAAATCCAAAGCACGAGAACTTGTGGAGTTGGAAGGGAATATTAAAAGTGCTGAGGCAGAGCTGAAGCGCCGAATGTCATCTGATGGCCTCAGAGAATTGACCTGATTGAAATACAGATATAGTACTATTTTGTCGCGGAAAGTGGAGTTTTGGATTTTCAGGACAAAACAGTCATACTTCGAGTCGGGGACAAAGCAGGGAAGCTTTTGGCTAGATATATAAAGCAGAGAGAGTCTTTTTCTACCATTCCTTCAGTGAAATCTGCTGATGGTAAAATATATACCTCAGCCATTGATATTAATAATGCCTTTAAAGAGTTCTATCTTGATCTCTATAGTTCCACGTCTTCGACTACTGATGAAGATATTAAAAATTTTGTGGAACAATTAGGTCTCCCTAAACTGACGACTGAGCAAAAAGATTCTCTTTATTCTGAGATAACCTTGGAGGAGCTTGGTGAGGTAATTAAGGCCTTACCTACAGGCAAGGCTCCGGGGCCAAATGGCTTTGCCGCTGAATTTTTTAGAACTTATGCTACAGAACTGGCTCCACTTTTGTTAGAAGTTTATACTGAATCGTTAAAGAATGGAAAGCTTCCTCCAACCATGACACAAGCCCAGATCAGTCTGATTCTTCAAAAGGACAAAGATCCAAGTGAGTGTAGGAGTTACCGTCCAATTTTCCTGATCCAGCTAGACGTTAAAATATTGTCAAAAATTCTGGCTAACCGATTAAGTAAGGTTATGACATCACTTATACATATAGATCAGTTGGGATTTATTTGGGGCCGTAGCTCTTCTGATAACATTAGGTGTTTCATCAATATCATGTGGTCAGTGGCGAATGATCAGACTCCAGTCACTGCCATCTCACTTGACGCAAAAAAAGGCGTTTGATATGGTAGAATGGGATTATCTTTTTAAGATTTTGGAAATATATTTTATTGAATGGATTAAGTTACTTTATAGACACCCGGTAGAAGCGGTACAAACAAATGGATTAATTTCAGATTATTTTACTCCGGATAGGGGCACCCGGCAGGGTTGCCCTCTTTCCCCATTATTGTCCTGTCTCGCCCTGGAACCATTAGCAGCCACAATAAGAAAGGAGGATGATTTTCCAGGGGTGGTGGTGGGAGGTGTGGCAAATAAGCTTTTGCTTTACGCAGATTATATTTTATTATTCGTCTCCGACCCCACTATAATTACATTACATTTATTTATCACACACTATACATTTTGCACATATACAGTGAAATTCTTTTTTTCACATATCCCAGCTAAGCTGGGGTCAGAGTGCAGGGTCAGATCTATGCCTTGCCTCCACATAATTATTAATTAATTTTCTAAGTTCTTGGGATACAGAGTTAATTGGTCTAAATCCGAAGCTTTGGCTCTGTCAGCGTACTGCCCTGTAACAGCTTTTCAGCCAGGCACCTTTCAGTGGCCTAAACAGGGCATTAAGTATGTGGGTATTTTATTCCCAGCAAATTTATGTGATTCAGTTGATTCAGAGTTAATTTTGACCCTTTAATAAAAAAGTTTGAGCGAAGTGGACAGGTGGGTTTCACTATATTTATCTATGACTGGAAAGGTTAATGTTATTAAAATGAATTGTATTCCAAAATTCAACTACCTACTACAGTCTCTCCCCACTGAAGTTCCCCTCTTTTATTTTAAACAATTTGATAGTATTGCTAAATCTTTTATCTGGAATGGTAAACGTCCTCGGATGCATTTTAACAAGTTACACAGGCCAATTGACAAAGGTGTGTTAGGTCTCCAAGATTTTGTTTTACTATTATGCTTTTGGTCTCAGAAATTTGGTGCATTGGTCGCTTCCACCTGAGAGAGCTCCTCCCCGGCTCTTTATTGAACAGGAGGTCCTTGCCCCTATCTTGCCAATGCATAGTCTTTCTACCAAGCTGCCCGGAGAAGTAAAGACACATCCCGTTATCTCGCACATGCATTTAGTGTGAACAAAAGTTTGTCCCGTGTTCAACTCTGACATTTATCTGAACGTTGCCACAAGTATTTGGTTAAACACTAAATTGTGCATTAACAAGTCCCCTTTCTGCTGGACAGAATGGTTTGAAAAGGGAGTTGCTACGCTGGGTGACCTGTATGAAAATGGAGCGTTGAGATCTTTAGAAAATGTTATACAGCGGTTTAGGATTACCAGATCTTAATTCTTCAGGTACTTACAGCTGCGCCATCTACTTTGCACCATCTTTGGGTGTAGTATGCAGCCCACTAAAGCTGCAGACACTCTTGAGATGGTGCTTGCTGCTTTTAGAAAAGGTCATGAAGCTTCAGTGTACTATTCCTGGCTAATTCAGGGTCTAGGGGATGGGGTTTTAACATCTCTTCAGTTATGGGAGAGAGACTTGAATTTAGTTCTGGAAGATGGAGAATGGGGTAAGATTTAAAAAAAAAAGTCAAGTCTGCATCTAGAGATGCAAGGGTGCGCCTCATTTAATTTAAGATTCTGCATCTTTTTTTATTTGACTCCCTCTAGATTGTATAGGCTTGGCCTTAAAGACACACCTTCTTGCTGGCGATGCCAGTTGGATGACATTGATGCCCATGTTTTTTGGTCCTGTACTAACATTCAAGAGTTTGGTCGAAGGTTAAGAATTTTGTTTGTGAGGTCTTGGGCACTCTGATCTTATTTTGCCCCAGACTTTGTATTTTGGGTGATGGGGCAGGTATTAATATAATTCATAAATTATATTAAAATAAAAAACTGGGTCCTTACCAGCGTGATGATCAGCAGGCAGGTAATGCTAAGGGGATGGAAGACAGCTGATGCGCCCTCATTTCATGAGTGGTACACCGAGCTGGGCAGAGTGGAAGTGTTCGAAGAGATGGCACATAGATGGCTGGGCAGTTTGGGTGCATATGGGAAGTGGGGCAATTATTTGGCCTTCTTAGAAGGTTGCCAGGGAGGGGCAGTGGAGAGAGAAGAGTTTTATTAAAAATTATATGTGGAACACATTTTTTTATGTTGGTTAATTGTATATGTTTTTGTTATGTCATAAAGTATTTTCTTTGGACTGTTTGTTTACATGTGTGTCTGTTGTTATTTAATGTTTGACCACTGGGATGTATGTGTGGTGGCGGGGGGGGGGGGGGGGAGGGTTTTCATAATTGTTAAAAGTTGTTTAAATTGAGTTCTATTTCATTTTTAGGCGGCAGTAACTGCATTAACCAAGGATAAAACAAACACAAATTCATGTGCATGTACCAGAAGCTAAACTGGTATGGTGACATCCACAGATTATCTACTAAAGGTGTATACCCACCTCCCTTAATGAGACAGGCTCAGGTTCCTGTAATAAGCCAATCCCTGCGGTGGATGCAGCACAGGGCAAAGGTGATGAGGATGGCGGCACATTAGGAGGTGAATGTGATGGTGTATCAGGTGTGCATACTACAGTGGGTGACTGTGACAGCTTGAAAACATAATCAGAAGTAATCATATGGACTAAATGAAAAGCTCAAAAGTACCAAAAAAGTACCTGTAAAGAAATTGAGTTGTTAATTATTTGTGATGCAAGTGATGTGTCTGTGTTCATATATATTACTCACCAAGCAATCTTTTTGTGACAGCTGTTTAGTGAACTGATCATGCAATATCTAGAGATGTTGCTATTCACTCTCAATCCTCTCAGTCTCTGCTCTTTTAAAGCAATTACAACAATCTTCATGATGTTGTTGCAACTTTGACATTCTTGATTGAAACCGCTGCTGTAGATATAAAAGAGGTGTTTAGCTTAAGCCAAGACAAAAATATACATTGTCAATGTTAAAAGCTGTGGCACCTAAAGACATTAAAGCATCACTGAGGTAAGCCAAAAGGTAAGAAGTATGTTTTGCTTAATTTAATGAAGTTGTTTTATTTTACTGCTCTGGTATAGTTGAGGGCAAAGTGAGGACAAGTCAAAGAAATTTAACACAATAAATGTAACTTGCAATCAACTTTGAGTCACTCTAAAAACAAACTTCTATACAAATCTTTTGTATTGAATTCTAGGCAGACACAGTGACATTGGGCCTCAGTTTGAAACTGAAATCGTAGTTTAATGTTGCATGATCACTAAACCGCAAAGCAAAGTTTGATGTAAAGCACAGTACACTCCCTTTATCTGTTGCTGGTTTGATTGAGTGACAAGGAGGAGCGCACGTTTGTTTGAGGAGAGGACTCGCTTGTGGTAAAGACAAACAGTTTCACATAATGGAAATATACGCCTTGAATTCATACAGTCGTGTTGTACGATCACTGAACAGCAAAGCACAATTTAATCAAAATCACTGTGCGCACCCTTTAACTGTTGCTTTTGGTTTGATTGAGTGACGCACGCTCATTCGTGCTGTGAAGTCCAATGAAGACTTGCATGTGGTAAAGACACACAGTTTTGCAAAATGGAAGTATGCACCTTGAATTCATAACACTTATACATTATAAAACAGAAGATAACAGTAAAATGTAAGTGATGCGGTGGAGAGAAACACGCACATCTTTAGCTCCAGCTCTCTGTGAACGCACCTGATGAAGCGCACCAACCTCTGCGCATTAAAACTCTACACTTCTTTTTAGTGTTTATAAAATGGTCTAGTGACAACTTGGTGGGTCGTGTTTTTTCGGCTTCAATGTTGTCAATGTTTTCCATTATCGATAATTTTCTATTTTATTGATTAGTTGAAACCTTCCAGTCTGTATGATGTTTTGACTATGGTGCATAGTAAATAATTATATTTCATACATTATGAAAACACTTCTAATTTGTCAGTAAATTAAAAAACACCTGTCAAAGGAATAGTTCACCCCAAAAATGTATGGTCTCTCATAATTTACTTACCTCATGCCATCACAGATGTGTATGACTTTCTTTCATCTACTGAAAATAAATTAGATTTTTAGAAGAATTTCTGAATATCTTTGTAGGTCCATACAATGAAAGTAAACAGCAACGCAATGTTGACGGTCCAAAAGGTACAATTAGGCAACCTAACAGTTGTCCACACAACTCCAATCGATCAGTTAATATCTTCTTAAACTAAACGATAGGTTTGTATGATTTGTGTGACATACCCTCATCCATCTCCCTGTGCAAAAAAACAACAACACCCCATCTCCTCTTCTCTCACATCAAAATCCTCTGACATCTTTCTTTATAATAGTTTTGGACTGTTTTAGTTTGTAAACGGGGCTTGATCTGTGTACTTTCCTCTCTTGTAAACAGAGCCAGAGTCCAATGTATCACTTCTCACTTGACTTGTTAACAAGCTTACATTAAGCGCCGTGGAAGGGAAGAATGTGACTGGAAGTGAAGATTTATCATTAAAAACTTTTTAATTCTGTTATTTTCTTACATCATTCATTTAGCTTGGGAAGACATTAATTGCCGGACTGCAGTTGTGTCGATTACTTTGGGACTGTCAAAGTTTGGTACCTGTTGACTTGCATTGTATGGACATACAAAGCTGAAATATTCTTCTAAAAATCTTTATTTGTGTTCTGCTGAAGAAAGAAAGTCATATTCATCTGTGATGGCATGTATTAGAGTATATAATGAAATAATTTTTATTTTAGGGTGAACTACTCCTTTAAGAGTTAGTTATATTGTTTTTATGCATTGTAAAATCCTGCCTCTAAGCTTCAAAATGACACCCATTTTGTCATTACAAGGAGTTAAGCAGAATTAACTGTACTTACCGATTTCTGTGGGCTGCTGACCAATTTTTTATCACTGGATTCTGTTGACGCTTCATTCAAAGACTGGAGAAATATGAGACCACAAAACACATTAGCCATTAATGACAGGAAAAAGGCATCATAAATTGCTGCTTATGAATTCTAGCATTTTCTTTATGGTACCTTGGCTCTCCACGACCAATCCGAGTCTCCATAGTTGTAAGTGATTTCTTCGCCTGGTAAAATGTCTCATACAGCAAAGAGACAAAGATGAGGCTTTTTGTTCACTTCAGTAGTTCTCATTTTGCAAGTAGGATTTCTGTGCTCATCGTTGACAAGTCTTCCCAGGGATTGGTCTTCCTTGGATGCATCCATACTATATAAACACACACACTTAACACTAAAATGTATGCAAGACATATACAGAAGTGTTTTTCACTTCTACTGTCTGTTTCTAAAAAAAATTAAGTATTAAGGGGACAGTTCACCTGCAGAAATCATTCTCTCATCATTTACTCACCCTCATATGACTTTCTGTCTTCTGTGGAACACGTACAAAAAAATGAAGAATTTATTACGAGTTTTTGTCCTTACAATGTAAGCCAATAGAGTCCAAAGCTTTCAAGCTCAAAAATACCATAAAGGCAGCATAAAGGTAAAACATACAGGTGCATCTAAAAACAAATAGAATATCGTAGAAAAGTTCACATCCACAAGGAGGGTAAGCCACAGAAGGTCATTGCTGAAAGGGCTGGCTGTTCGCAGAGTGCTGTATCAAAGCATATTCATTGAAAGTTGACCAGCCTTGAGAGGATTGTCAAGCAAAGCCGATTCAAGAACTTGGGGGAGCTTCACAAGGAGTGGACTGAGGCTGGAGTCACATCAAGAGCCACCACGCACAGACGTGTCCAGGAAACGGGCTACAAGTGTCGCATTCCTATTGTCAAGTCGCTCCTGAACCAGAGACAATGTCAGAAGCGTCTTACCTGGGCTAAGGAGAAAAAGAACTGGACTGTTGCTCAGTGGTCCAAAGTCTTCTTTTCAGATGAAAGTAAAGTTTGCATTTCATTTGGAAAGCAAGGTCCCAGAGTCTGGAGGAAGAGTGGAGAGGCACAGAATCCAAGTTGCTTGAAGTCCAGTGTGAAGTTTCCACAGTCAGTGATGATTTGGGGTGCAATGTCATCTGCTGGTGTTGGTCCACTGTGTTTTCTCAAGTCGAGAGTCAATTCAGCCATCTACCAGGAGATTTTAGAGCACTTCATGCTTCCATCTGCTGACAAGCTTTATGGAGATGCTGATTTCCTTTTCCAGCAGGACTTGGCACCTGCCCACAGTGCCAAAACTACTAGTAACTGGTTTGCTGACCATGGTATTACTGTGCTTGATTGGCCAGCCAACTCGCCTGACCTGAACCCCATAGAGAATCTATGGGGTATTGTCAAGAGGAAAATGAGAGACACCAGACTCAACAATACAGATGATCTGAAGTCCGCTATCAAAGCAACCTGGGCTTCCATAACACCTCAGCAGTGCCACAGGCTGATTGCCTCCATGCCACACCGCAGTGATGCAGTAATTAGTGCAAAAGGAGCCCCGACCAAGTATTGAGTGCATAAATTAACATCCTTTTCAGAAGGTTTTCAAAATTTCTGTATTATAAATTCTTTATTCTAATATTTTGAGATACTGGATTTTTGATTTCCATGAGCTGTAAGTCGTAATCATCAAGATTAAAACAAAAAAAAAAGGCTTAAAATATTTCATTTTATGTGTAATGAATATAGAATATATGAAAGTTTCACTTTTTAAAATTAAATTCATTTTTTTCTGTAATTTTTCCACGATATTCTAATTTTTTGAGATGCACCTGTACCTCTCAAGTGTTTAGTCCATGTCTTCTGAAGTGATACAATTAGTTTTGGGTGAGAATTCAACCCAAATATGTCATTATTCTCTATAAATCCTCCACTGTAGTTCATGAGAGAAGCTGGTTTACGGTTCCTTGAGCTTTACACATGTGCAGAGCACTGTACACTTCAAATGTGATTTATTCATGAATAAAGATTTATAGGGAATGAGGACTTAGAATAAGAATGAGTAAATGATGAGAGAATGATCATTATTGGGAAAATTAGCCCTTTTACTCTCTTGAAGAAAAAGATCTCTTTGAGCTTCCCTGCTACTTGAAGTCGACAATTCTTGATGTACTTACCACCAATATTTTCCATGCCACTGAAAATCAAACAAGAACATGCTCTCGGTTTCAGTGTAGTTTTTAGTTCGTTCAAGACTCTCCTTTGAACTCAGAAGTTCACCTCTGTATTCAAGAACAAAGTCTCCTCTGCAGAAAGGTTCAGTGGTGAAAACACCATGGCCTAAAGCAGAAAAAAACATTATTTTGATTACAGTTACAGGGTTTCTGCAATCTCATTTAAAATGTAAAATGTAAATAACTGAATTTTACTAACACTTTTACTTTTACTAACAGTTTGGCTGTAATGCAAAAGTAATCCAAAGCACTTATATTACACTTACAAAATACAGAGTCTGGGACAAAGCAAAACCTGAGTGTTCAAAACGTCGCACAAATACCTCTGAACCCTCAACCAAAACTCCTGGATCTTAACACACCCCCAAAAGACATGGATAGTGTCTCCAACTTCTGACTGGCATCGCCAGCAAGTGGGTGTGTCTTTAAGACCAAGCCTATATAATCTAGAGGGGGTCCAATAAAATCTATGTAAAATCTTAAATTGCATAAGGCGAACCCTTGCATCTCTAGATACAGACTTGACATTTTTAAGAATCTTAATCCACACTCCATCCTCCAATACCAAATTCAAATCTTTTTCCCATACTCTCTTGAGAGAAGTCAAGGCTCCATCCCCCAGACTCTGAATTAGTAGGGAGTAATACACCTCTCCCAAAAATAGTGCAGAGTAGGTGGCGAAGCTGTAAATACTTATAAAACTGAGATCTGGGAATGCCAAAATGTTGAACCAAATTTTCGAAAGATCTCAATACTCCACCCTCATATAGGTCACCAAGTGCATTAACCCCCCTCACAATCCAATCTGACCAACAAAAAGGGGACTTATTAATACATAGTTTAGGGTTCAGCCATATGCTCGAGGCTGCGTTTAAATAAATATCCGAATTAAACACTCTGGACACTTTTGTCCATATCGAGTGCAAATGCAAAATAACGGGATGTGACTTAACATCTCTGGCTAGTTTAATCGAAAGGCTATGCAGTGGCAAGATAGGGGCAAGAACTTCCTTTTCAATACAAAACCAGGGAGGGGCCCTCTCAGGTGGGAGCGACCAATGAGCCAAATGTCTAAGACCGAACGCATAATAATAAAACAAAATCCTGGGAAGGCCTAGCCCTTCTCTGTCAATTGGCCTATGTAACTTATTGAAATTTAACCTGGGGCGCTTACCATTCCAAATAAAGGACTTCGCTATGCTATCAAATTGCTTGAAATAAGAGAGGGGGACATCTACAGGGAGAGACTGCAGCAGGTAGTTGAATTTTGGAATACAATTCATTTTAATAACATTAACCTTCCCAATCATCGATAAATGTAATGAAGCCCACCTGCTGACATCGCTCGAAAAACTTTTTATTAAAGGGTCAAAATTAACTCTAACTAAATCAGACAAATTTGCTGGGAATAAAATCCCCAAATACTTAATGCCCTGTTTGGGCCACTGGAAGGCACCCGGCTGGAAAGCCGTTTCTGGGCAGTATGCTGTCAGCGCCAAAGCTTCGGATTTAGACCAATTGACTTTGTATCCTGAGAACTTGGAAAAGGAATTAATAATTCTGTGGAGGCAAGGCATAGATCTAGTAGGTTCAGAGACAAATAATAAAATATCATCTGCGTAAAGCAGAAGCTTATGCGCCGCACCTCCCGCTGTCACCCCTGGAAAATCATCCTCCTTTCTTATCGAGGCTGCTAATGGTTCCAGGGCAAGACTGAACAATAACGGGGAAAGAGGGCAACCCTGTCGAGTGCCCCTATCTAGAGTAAAATAATCTGAAATTAATCCATTTGTTTGTACCGCTGCTACAGGGTGTTTATAAAGTAACTTAATCCAACCAATAAATGTACTCCCGAACCCATACATTTCCAAAATCTTAAAAAGATAATCCCATTCTACCATATCAAACGCCTTTTCGGCGTCACGTGAGATGGCAGCGACCGGAGATTGTTCATTCACCACTGACCACATGATATTGATGAGACGCCTGATGTTATCAGAAGAGCTACGGCCCCGAATAAATCCCACCTGATCTATATGTATAAGAGATGTCATAACTTTACTTAATCGGTTAGCTAAAATTTTTGACAATATTTTTACATCTAACTAGATCAGGGAGATTGGACGGTAACTTTTACACTCGCTTGGATCTTTGTCCTTTTTAAGAATCAGACTGATCCGGGCTTGTGTCATGGTTGGAGGAAGTTTTCCCTTCTTTAATGATTCAAAATAAACTTCTAACAAAAGTGGGGCCAATTCTGTAGCATAGGATCTAAAAAATTCTGCGGCAAAACCATCTGGCCCCAGAGCCTTGCCAGTAGGTAGGGACTTAATTACCTCATAAACTCCTCCAAGGTTATCTCAGAATCAAGAGAGTTTTTTTGCTCAGTCGTCAGTTTAGGAAGATCTAATGGTTCCACAAAGTTTATAATATCTTCATCAGTAGATGAAGACGTGGAACTATAAAGATCAATATAGAATTCTTTAAAGGCATTATTAATATCAATGGCTGAGGTAAAAATTTCACCACCAGCAGATTTCACTGAGGGAATGATAGAAAGAGACTCTCTCTGCTTTATATATCTAGCCAAAAGCTTCCCTGCTTTGTCCCCTGACTCAAAGTATGACTGTCTTGCCCTGAATAACCAAAACTCCACTTTCCGCGACAAAATAGCATTATATCTATATTTCAATCGGGTCAAATCTCTGAGGCCATCAGATGACATTCGGCGCTTCAGCTCTGACTCGACACTTTTAATATTTCCTTCCAACTCCACAAGTTCTCGCGCTTTGGATTTTTTGATGAATGAGGCATACTGTATGATCCGGCACCTAAGAACCGCCTTAAGTGCCTCCCAAGCCACGCCCACAGAGGATACCGAGGACCAGTTGGTCTCCATATAAACATTGATTTCAGTCTTTAACATTTGTTGGAAATCAGGATTTTGCAGAAGGGATACATTAAGGCACCAACTATATGATTTCTTTTTCTCTATATGTGGCATCACCTCTAAACTCACCAGGGCGTGATCTGAGACTAAAATGTTTCCAATTGAGCAATCAACAACAGATGAAATGAGGGATTTGGATATAAAAAAAAAATCTATTCTAGAATAAATCTTATGGACTGATGAAAAAATGTATAGTCCCTACCGGATGGGTTCAAAAGTCTCCAAATATCCAAAAGACCAAGATTTTTACACATCCTGTGAAGCGTCAATGTTGCTCTAGGGGGCTTACACAATTTTGCTTCACTGTGATCAACGACTGAGTCCATCAAAAGATTAAAGTCTCCTCCCAATATTATATCATGAGGGGTGCCAGCGGTTTGCAACATCCCTTCAAGATCTATAAAAAAGCCTTGATCATCAACGTTAGGTGCGTAAATATTAGCAAAAATCAGACTTTGCCCTTGAATTTCAGCTAAAACAATAATTACTCTACCTAATTTATCTTTAATCTGTTAGAGAAATTTGAATTGTAAATGTTTATTAATCAATATAATGACTCCCTTGCTCTTACTTGAGCCAACACTAAAGAAAACATGTCCACCCCATATCTTCCCAAATTTTTCAGCTTCCTGCGGGGAGAGATGTGTTTCTTGAAGAAACACTATATCATATTTCTTACATTTAAGAAAAGTAATAACCTTCCTTCTTTTTATGGGTTGTCCCAACCCATTCACATTCCATGTGGAGAGAGACAACTTATTCATATTAACATTTGACATTGATATAATAAAAAAAAATTGTGTGTGAAAAACAAAATTATGAAGACCACATTCCCCATTAGAGAAACAATCAACCCCCGAACATCCCCCCAAACAAAACAAACAGAAAAAAGAAAAATGTGCGCATTAACCCCGCGCACGACAGCTCCAACCGGCGACAATCCCTCTAAACTCAAAAGGTCCATTAACGCACACGAGTCCCCACGACAACTTTTTTTTGATTGCTCAATTTTGGCTCACAAATTTGTGAGGCAAAATTACATAACAGAAAATACTTTGTGAAATAAACCCAGTTAATAGGAAGAATGAACACAAAATTTGTAGATTCATTCACAGAACTGTCTCAAGGATGTGATCTTCCACAAAACAAATTCCAGCTGATATAAAACAGTTCAGATTCCTCGGACAGACAAACGAATGTTCCGTGAGCCGGATGTTATGAGTTCAGCGGATGACGTAATCATTCAAATGTCCCGTAAAAAAAAAAAAACTCAAAACAAACTCCAGCCAGCAGGAGGAATAAGCACAAAGAACAAACAGATTAATCCACAGCTGTTCCAAAGGAGTGTTATTCAACAGAACATGCTCCAGCCGCTAGGCGGAACCAATACAAAAAGAAACAAAACCAGCATCCCGGTTCCCCGGATGGTCAAGTCAATTCACTCGGAGGCTGCATAAACGTATATACCATGACTTACACAATCTGTCAACTTTATAAAAGACATCCTTTGTGTGAGCATGTAAATATTTTGCGGTCATCTGTAGTGTCCACTCTCAAACTGGCCGGGAACTTCAATGCAAATGTAATCTTCCATCAATGCAAACGTTTCTTTAAGGAAAAGTGTTATTCACAAAACAAGCTCTAGCCGCACGGCAGAGCCAACGCAAAAAACCCAAAATTTCACCCAGCTTCCACAAGAGTTAGGTACAGCGAGTCAGGCCCACTCACATGAGAAACATCCAGTGGTTTACTCAGCCACTGATTCTATAAAAGACATTGCCAGTTTTGGACATGTGAATACTTTGCGACTGTTTTTCATTTCTATTCTCAGTTTGGCAGGAAACATCAGAGCAAACGAGATCTATTTCTGATGTAAGAGTTTCTTACATTCCTTGAACCGATCGCGTTTCTCTCTTGTTGAACTCGCAAAGTCTGGGAACAAGAAAACATTATGGTTCTTCCAAGAAAGCTTCCCTTTGCTCCTCGCCTGGCGCAACACAAGATCTTTATCGGATGATCTCAGAAATCTGGCCAGAATCGATCGGGGCCTATCTCCCTCAGCAGATCTGTGAGCTGGCACTCTGTGAGCTCACTCGAATTTCCAGCTTGTGGCCTGTTATGTCGAGCAGACTCGGGAAGAGCTCGTCCAGGAATTTCACCATATCTCTGCCCTCCTCATGCTCAGGAATTCCAACAATTCGAACATTATTCCTGCGGTTTCTATTCTCAAGATCTTCAAGCTTTTCAAGGAGATGTTCCAAATCAACTTTGGTCACAGGCGGATTAGCGGTTAATTCCCTCTCCGAAGATTCCAGAAAATCGATTCGTTTTTCAACATCAGACACTCTTGTACCTAACTCAGAGAATTTTATTTCCATCGCCGTGATCGATCGACGTATTACAGCGAGATCCTCCAAGTCAGCAAGAATCTTCGTCAACATCACCGACATGTTGGACAACTGACGCTGGATCTCCTCTCTCGCTGTGCCATCCAAATCGAGTCCCCGGTCTGTAGGCCTGTCGGGGCTTTCATCCTGAACAAGTAAGTGTCTTTTAATATCTCCAGAGCCCGAGGATTTTGACTTCTTTGCCATGTTTTGCAACAATGGATAAATGTGTAACTGGGTGTATCAAATTTCACCAGATTGTAACATGAGAATAATCAAAAATTCAGCAAAGTGCGCAGAGCTCGTCGCTCACACGTCTGCTCCTTGCATGGCGTCCATTTTTCAATTAATTGGTTTAAAAAAATTATATATATTGTATGGGAGTGCTGTTCATAAGTGCTATCAAATAAGTGCAACACACCATGTCCCCCCCACATGCCATGGAAGGGATCCTTCATGCAATCATGAATTACCACTGCAAAGAAAATACATTCCTGAATTAATTAAATCAATCAATAAATAAATACACACATAGAAAACCAAAGAAAATACCAAATCATTTGTTCAAAAATATAAATAAATAAATAAATAAACAAACAGGTCAGATATCTCTGCGGGATTTTCCCGCACTGAAAGTTGCAGATATGCGGGAGCAACTTGGAAAATGCTTGATTCCCACGACCCTGTGCTGAAATTCAAGCCTTGTAAATATATTTGTATTTTAAGCAATATAACCAATCATTCTCAGTTATGTTGAAGAAAGCACAATTTATTTTATATGATAGAATTTGTCTAACATACTACTGCACCACATTGATTTGAGCAAATTATTGAACTTAATAATAGAATAATTCATGCTGTGGTAGAATGGCAATTCTATTGTACAACTTTAGGGTTCTTTTTAAAATTCTGATTGTCTTTAGTACAGTCGTTTATGCCCTGGCGCAATTTCCCCGTCCTCCCACCCTCTTGGTAGCTGATGTTATTTCTGGTGTATTTCTTGCATTAGTAAATCACTTGCTGTTCATCAAGCTGTGTGTTTGACATACTTGTTCCTTGTGCCACATTTTAACTAGAGATCTGAAGGGCGACTCAGGCACAAGTCACTGGCCCCGGTAGAAAGAAGGGCAGTTTGAATTGCTAGGTGTCACTCTGTAGCTTTGTCACTGAAACATACTTCATCAAACAGGAGTATGTGGCCAGAAACAAAATCTGCACCACAATTCAGGATTATATTTTGGTCGAACCGTAAAGCTGTTATGAGATGACCTGAATCATATATAATGCTATAAAGTTATAAACTAATACTGTACATCTTTAGCATACATGAAATAAACAACTGATATGACAAAATGTGGTTGTATAGCATAGCTAAGTATTAAAATGGATGAAGCTGCATTTCAGATATTTGTTTTTACAGCTGGGAGCCTGATCATTATTGTGGAATAAAAAATGAAAAATTTACATAGCCTTTATTATTAAAAAAAAAAAAAATAATAATCTTATGGACTTTCAGAAAGGTTTCCTAAAAGTATACATGGAAATACAAATAGCTGTTGTGTTTAAATTTTCTTTTGAATATGGACAAGATTCTCAGAAGCCTGAGGATATCAATGGACTTAATGTATTGTAACTTGAGGATTATACTTTTACAACTTGGATCCTGGATAGTATTCTACTAAATGTGGACAAATGGCTTAAGCGCATTATGAGACGCAGGCGAGGGAAGTGAGCCGGCACGCTGGTGAAGCTCCAACAGCGTGGCATTCGAACAGCACTGCCGAGCATTTATCTAGCGAATCTCCACTCTCTTCCTAACAAAATGGACGAACTACATCTCCTCACCCGTACAAACAAGGACCTTTCAAACTCTGCTGCCTTGTGCTTCACAGAAACCTGGCTGAGTGAAGCCATTCCGGACAGCGCGTTACATCTGCCGGGCTTTCAGCTGTTCAGAGCGGATCGCATCGCGGAGTTAACGGGGAAAACAAGAGGCGGTGGAACATGCTTTTACATCGGTGAAAGTTGGTGTACAGATGTAACAACGTTAAAGAGGATGTGCTGTCCTAATTTGGAAGCGCTCTTTATTAACTGTAAGCCGTTCTACTCGCCGCGGGAGTTTTCCTCGTTTATTCTGGCAAGTGTGTATATTGCGCCAAACGCTTGATTGAACACAGCGCTGCAAATGCTGACTGATCAAATCACAGACACAGAACAACAATACCCGGACTCAGTTATTATTATTCTTGGGGATTTTAACAAAGCAAATCTCACACGTGAACTGCCCAAATACAAACAGCACATTACATGCCCCACCAGAGACAGGAACATACTGGATCATTGCTACACAACAATAAAGGATGCATATCGCTTTGTCCCTAGAGCAGCTTTGGGATTCTCTGATCACTGTCTGGTTCATCTTCTTCCAACCCACAAGCAGAAATTAAAATCAACCATGCCAGTAGTAAGGACTGTAAAGAGGTGGATCAATGAAGCAGAGCGGGAACTACAAGCCTGCTTTGATTACACAGATTGGAGTGTTTTTGAGGCTGCAGCCACAGACCTGGACGAGCTCACAGATACTGTTATATCATATATCAGTTTCTGTGAGGATATGTGCATTCCTACCAGGACTTATTTGAAGTTCAACAATGACAAACCATGGTTTACAGCAGAGCTCAGGTAGCTTTGTCAGGCCAAAGAGGATGCTTACAAGGGTGGGTATAATGTCTTGTACAATCAGGCCAGGAACACACTGATCAAGGAAATCAGAGTGGCTAAAAGAAGCTACTCCGAGAAGCTGAAAAACAAGTTTTCAGCTAACGACCCTGCATCAGTGTGGAGTGGGATGAAACAATTCACAGGACTTCTACCCCCAACCCTGTGGTGGACCAACAACTGGCTGATGACCTGAATGTGTTCTACTGCAGATTTGAAAGGCCCAATCTCACACCCCACACCCACTCTGACCTTCACTTCACACCAACACCTCCTGCAACCCCCCTCCTCCCCCCTCCTGCTACTCAACCTGCACTTAAGATCTGTGAAGATGATGTGAGTCGGGTCTTTCGGACACAAAAGACGAGGAAAGCTTCCAGCGTGTCTTCAATCCTGTGCTAACCAGCTGGCCCCCATCTTCACACAGATCTTCAATAGATCACTGGAGCAGTGTGAAGTCCCATGCTGCTTCAAACGCTCAATCATTATTCCTGTCCCAAAGAAACCAAAAATCACAGGACTTAATGACTACAGACCTGTCGCCCTGATGTCTGTGGTCATGAAATAATTTAAGAGACTGGTGTTGGCCCACCTGAATAACATCACTGGACCCTTTCTAGATCCCTTTCAGTTTGCTTATCAAGCAAACAGGTCTGTGGATGATGCAGTCAACATGGGATTGCATCATATCCTGCAACATCTGGACAGACCAGGGACATATGCAAGGATCCTTTTTGTGGACTTCAGTTTGGCTTTCAACACCATCATCCCAGCTATACTCCAGAATAAATTACACCAACTCTCTGTTCCCACAGGATTACCAGCTTTCTGACGGACAAGCAGCAGCTTATGAGACAGGGGAAACTCACTTCTAGCACCTGTACTACAGCACTGGTGCCCCCCAGGGATGTGTGCTCTCCCCACTACTCTTCTCCATCTACACCAATGACTGCATCGCCAAGGACCCCTCTGTCAAGCTCCTGAAGGTTGCAGATGACACCACTGTCATCGGCCTCATCCAAGATGACGATGAGTCTGCATACAGAAGGAAAGTTGAACAGCTGGCAGTCTGGTGCAGTAAAAACAACCTTGAGCTGAACACACTCAAAACGGTAGAGATCATTGTAGATTTTAGGAGGAACACCCCAACACTGACCCCCTCACCATTCTAAACAGCACTGTGGCAGCAGTGGAGTCATTCAGGTTCCTGGGCACTACCATCTCACAGGACCTGAAGTAGGAGACACACATTGACTCCATTGTGAAAAAGGCCCAGAAGAGGTTGTACTTCCTTCACCAGCTGAGGAAGTTCAACCTGCCACAGGTGCTGCTGATACAGTTCTACTCAGCAGTCATTGAGTCTGTCCTCTGCACTTCAATAACTGTCTTGTTTGTTTCAGCAACAAAATCAGACATCAGAAGACTACAAAGGACAGTTCAGACTGCTGAGAGGATTATTGATTGCCCCCTGCCCCCCTTCAAGAACTATACACCTCCAGAGTGAGGAAGAAGGCTGGAAAAATCACTCTGGACCCCACTCACCCTGCACATTACCTTTTTGAACTGTTGCCTTCTGGCCGACGCTTCAGAGCACTGAGCACTGAGCACCAGAACCGTCAGGCACAGCCATTTCATTCCTCTGAAAAAAATAAAAAAATAAAAATTGCATTGTACATAACAGATTTGTATTTTGCACTGTACATAACAGATAACAAATTTTTTATTAGATTTGCACTACGTATGTGTCTGTGTGTGTACGTATGTGTATAATTATTATTATTATTATTTTATTATTATTATCTATGTCTTGCTGCTGTTTTTGTATTGTTTTGTATTGTTGTGCACTGGAAGCTCCTGTCACCAAGACAAATTCCTTGTATGTGTAAGCATACTTGGCAATAAAGCTGATTCTTATTCTAATTCTGAATAATGATGTACTGAAAGAAAGTGTGATGAACACGGAAAGCATCAGCCTTTGAAAGTAATCTAACAAAGTGTGGTATTCAATGTATGCAAATACAAGTTTAACTATCTTTTCATTCAAACTAGGCAACAATGCTTCCTTCTTTGACAAGGAAGTTTTGAATGAGCCTTTCAGGTTGTTGAGTGCAGTAAAGTTCCATTTATTAAAGGGTATTCCTTGTTTCATTTATTAAAGGATATTCCTCTTCTCATTTATTAAAGGGTATTCCACGTCTCATTTTTGAGAAAGAAAATATTCTATCCTATAAAAAGTTGCAAGAAAGACTTGCTTATAAAAAAGTAGCTTTTTGCAATATCTTCACAAACCCACTGCACTAGAGGGTTATTTCTGATAAGATTCTCAGATATGTGAGCACTGCTCTGTAGATGTCATGGACAGTTCTCTAGGATCAGCACACTGCTCTGTAGATATCATGGACAGTTCTGTAGGATCAGCACACTGCTCTGTAGATGTTATGGACAGTTCTCTAGGGTCAGCACAATGCTCTGTAGATGTCATGCACAGTTCTCTACGATCAGCACACTGCTCTGTAGATGTGATGGACAGTACTCTAGGATCAGAACACTGCTCTGTAGATGTCACAGACAGTTCTCTACAGTCAGCACACTGCTTTATATACATCATGCACAGTTCTTCAAGATCAGCACGCTGCTCTGTAGATGTCATAGACAGTTCTCTAGTATAAAAGGGTTAGGGATGTGATGACTGCTGTCATTACCAATAAGTCAATATGGAAAAACTTAATGAGCCATCTGAAAACTATTCATTGAGAAGGATCATCCTTCATCAAGAAGGATCTTTCACCAAGAACAAGTAAAAGAATTGTGAGGAAGGGTAATAACAATCCAAGATTGACTGCCAAATATATTCAAAGTGAATTGGCTGCAAGTGGGACTGGGGTTTCCATTTCAACCATAGCTTGAATAATGGTCACAGGCCAAGGAAAAAGCCACTATTAGGAAAATATCACAAGGACAATTGCTTAAAGTTTGAAAAATGGCATTTGAATGATGGATATGTTCTGGTTTTTGGAGTGATGAAACTAAAATCGAGCTATTTGGTCACGCTGATAGTTGTTACATTTGGAGAAAGTCTAGTGAGGCGTACAAAGAAAAGTCAAAGTCCTGATCTAAATCTGATTGAGAATCTTTAGTATGAGTTGAAGAAGGCTGTGCACAAGAGAAGCCATCAGAATTTTAATAAACTGGGACAATTTTTGCATTGAAGAATGGTCAAAAAATCACTAAAGAATCATGCCAAAAGCTCATTGACAAATATCCTAATCGTTTAAAAGAAGTTATTATTGCTAAAGGTGCCTCAACTAGATATTAATTTAATTTTCCTTGTCAGGGGGTCAATACATTTGAATTAGCATTTTTGGAGTTTTGCAAAAAAATAGCTAAAATAAATATTTGTGGATGTCTATTTCTTGTAACTTTATTTTCCTCATCCACAAATGCAAAACTTTTGCTACAAAAGATTCCTAATTTTCCTAATTTTAGGTTGTTTACAAACCTATTTGCGAGACATCTTTTACCCAATTCAAACATACTTATCTTAAGCATATAAACAGATTGTCACACAAACAGTCTGAAAGAATCATGAAAAGAACAGACAATTATTAACTGAACCCTGTCAATACTTTCCACACACACACACACACACACACACACACGCGCGCGCACACGCGCACACATGCACACATGCACACACCCTCTCTTTCTGCTGCTCTATAAAAAGACAGATCAACTTTCTGCCTCTCCACACCAGAAGAACCTAGCTGCTCAGACACAACCTGTGACTCACTGACCTGAGCGGATCGCGGTAAAACTCCTCTCAATCATGGTAAGTACACTGCTGCTGTCCCCTCTCATGAAAGACAGAGATAATTTGTTTTCAGAAGTCAACAGTCTCATGTTATTTTTTTTTTTAAATTAATTTCAAAGTTTTAACATTTTGAAAAAAAAAGAAAAAAAGAAATCCTAAATAAAATCAATTAAAACTGTTTTTTTAATGATATTTTTTTAAATTGAGTTTTTCAAGAAAATAAATAAATACATTTCTCATAATTTTACCAACATTATTCCACAAACTAACACTATTCATGTCATGTATACACACACTTTTTAAAATGTGTTTTATTCATGGATTAATTCTTAAGAAGCTGTTTTGTTTCTTATTTAAAGTTGGCAATATCAATCAAGGTAATGATGATAAATAAAACTATTGATGAATCAGAATTTTTTTATTTTTTATGTAAGAACCTTTGACAGAACACTGTTTTTAAAAGCTTAACAGAAACTTTATTTCAATCAACAAAACAACAGACCCTAATCTGATGGACTGCCAATCTCATTAGCAGCAATAGTCCCTAACAAGATCGACTGTTACAGCTTTCCTGTAACAGGTTTTGAGGTGCAACTTTGGCTGTCTGTTCTTGTTCTTTCTCTCTCTCTCTCTCTCTCTCTCTCTCTCTCTCTCTCTCTCTCTCACTCAATTCAAATCAATAAGCTTTATTGGCATGGCAGGAATTAACAAGCTTTGCCAAAGCAATTACAATGTATGAGAAAGAACAATAAACATACAAACAGACAGGTACAGTGTATAAACAGACACAATGAAAATACATATTTTCAATTTGGGTATGAATGTGTCCCTGAGCAGCTTGTATTTGGGGCAGTGCAGTAGGAAGTGGAGCTCTGTTTCTATGTGGCCTGACTCACAGTGCTCACACAGTCTCCTCTCTCTGGGTTTCCAGGTGGCACTGGGTCAACGCTTATCCATTTCTAATTTTTGGTCAGTAGTTGTTTTTGTTTTTGGTCTTTAACGCTGACCAAATATTCTGCCAGTGTGTATGGCCTGTTTAGGCTCTGGTAGCACTCCAGTTCATGCTGTGATTTTACTTGGCTCTCCCAGTGTATCAGGTATTTGTTTTTCAGGGCGGTGGTTATTTTAGATATCACTGGGGCCTGATTAGAGCAGCTGTTCTGAGGCTCTGTGATGCTGATCTGGTTCTCCTCACAGAGCTTCTCCATCATGTAGTTGATGGTCTTTTTATTTGAGTAGATCTCCTGGCCCTTCAGGGCCTTGCACTGGTAGGAGTCGGGGTTGCTTTGGTTCAGGTGGCTCCAGTACCTCAAAGCTCTTTTTTGTACAATGAGCAGTAAGGAAAAACATCCTAGCTCGCCTCTACAAGCATTGCTTGGTGCATGTCTGTGTAACTACAGGATGTTTTTGCAGAATTCTAAGTGTATGATTTCTGTTTGGCTTTTGTCCCAATTACTATATTCACAATTTAGTGGGGCACCAAACTTTGCTGTCATACAAAAGAATAGATTGTATAACTTGGTCAAAGAATTTGAGACAGACCGTGACTGATGGTTTTAGGATATACACCCATTTCCTTATTGTGTGGATAGCTTTTTGCTGGCTTTTTGTTTCAGTGCACATGCTCTGTGAGAGATAACAGAATCAGAACATTAGCATTGAGAAAGCACACTGTGTTCTGTCAGAGAGTCCAGTATTCGGGCGTTAATAATACTGCATGATACTTTCCTTGATGCTGTCAAGGCCACAGGCTTTCCTGCCTGAGAGGGACGTCAGTTTGTCTGTCACCTCCTGCAGTGTGATTGAGGCATCTAGAGCTGATTGATTATCTTAATAATTATTTCTAGGTTTGCTAATTTATTAAGTAATTCATTTTGATTTAGAGTTAGATTATTTTTGGGGGATTGGTTTGTAAAGTTTTTCAAAGTATTGTTCCAAATATTTCCATTAAGGACTGCCAATTCCTTGTTACTGCTACTGGAGTTCAGATTCTTCCCGTTTGACCAGAATAAATTATTATCAATTGATTGTTCAAGCTGTGATAATTGTTTGGTCACGTAGGCTTGTTGTTTCTTTTGAAGTACATGTTTGCAGTGTTTTAAAGTTTGACAGTAATTGAGTCGTAATTCTTCATTTTGATTCTGTACTGCAGGTTAGATAGTTATCTTTTTTGTTCCTCGTTGCTTTACATTCAGCCATTTGCATTTAGATTTTGTTTTCTGGCTCTTAATAATTGTGTTTTTTCCTTCATTCTGATTTGGCTGCTGCTATTAGTAAGATTTTGCTGAAGTCTATCACAGCCAGATTGACTCTGTTTGCATCAGTCTGGTAGCTGTTATGTCAGAAAATGTTTAACATTTGTTTTGTAATTAAAATTTTTATTGATTCATATGCATATGACAGAGGAAAAAACTCAACACATATATAAAGAATCAACATTTTACATTTAAACCCTACTAATACAATCCCACCCTGACCCCTAACAAACACCCCTGCGGTCCCACATAACACACACACAATCCATAAAAAAAATAAAAAATAAACAATAAAATTTTTTTATATATATATATATATATATATATATATATATATATATATATATATATATATATATATATATAAACATACATAAAATAATATATATATATATACACACATATATATATATATATATACAAATAAATAAAATAATAATAAACATACATGATTAAACTAAACTACACTCTCCAAATCCCCTCCCCGAGAGTACCCCCAAAAAAACCAAATATTTGCCCCATTTTTTAGCAAATAAGTCCCTAAACCCCAGCCTTCTACTTACTGCCTCTTCAAATGCAGCTACCCTCCCCATTTCCACACACCACTCTGAAAAAGAGGGTGATCCATTTGACTTCCAACCCCTTAAAATTACTTGCCTGCCGATCATGAGACTGGTCATAACCCAATTTTTTATATGATTGTCCCCTAAATGCATGACTGCCCCATCACCCAAAATACAGAGTCTGGGACAAAGCAAAACCTGAGTGTTCAAAACGTCACACAAATAACTCTAAACCCTCAACCAAAACTCCTGGATCTTAACACACCCCCAAAAGACATGGGTAGTGTCTCCAACTTCTGACTGGCATTGCCAGCAAGTGGGTGTGTCTTTAAGACCAAGCCTATATAATCTAGAGGGGGTCCAATAAAATCTATGTAAAATCTTAAATTGCATAAGGTGAACCTTTGCATCTCTAGATACAGACTTGACATTTTTAAGAATCTTAGTCCACACTCCATCCTCCAATACCAAATTCAAATCTTTTTCCCATACTCTCTTGAGAGAAGTCAAGGCACCATCCCCCAGACTCTGAATTAGTAGGGAGTAATACACTGATGCTTCATGGCCTTTTCCAAAAGCAGCAATCACCTCTCCCAAAGCACCTGCTGCTTTAGGGGGTGTGTGCCACTCCCAGAAATAGTGCAGAGTAGGTGCGAAACTGTAAATACTTATAAAACTGAGATCTGGGAATGCCAAAATGTTGAACCAAATTTTCAAAAGGTCTCAATACTCCACCCTCATATAGGTCACCAAGTGATTAACCCCCTCACAATCCAATCTGACCAACAAAAAGGGGACTTATTAATACATAGTTTAGGGTTCAGCCATATGCTCAAGGCTGCGTTTAAATAAATATCCGAATTAAACACTCTGGACACTTTTGTCCATATCGAGTGCAAATGCAAAATAATGGGGTGTGACTTAATCTCTCTGGATAGTTTGATCGATAGGCTTTGCAGTGGTGAGATAGGGGCAAGAACTTCCTTTTCAATGCAAAACCAGGGAGCGGCTCTCTCAGGTGGAAGTGACAAATGAGCCAAATGTCTAAGACCGAACGCATAATAATAAAACAAAATCTTGGGTAGGCCTAGCCTTTGTCAATTGGCCTATGTAACTTATTGAAATTTAACCTGGGGCGCTTACCATTCCAAATAAAGGACTTCGCTATGCTCTCAAATTGCTTGAAATAAGAGAGGGGGACATCTACAGGGAGAGACTGCAGCAGGTAGTTGAATTTTGGAATACAATTCATTTTAATAACATTAACCTTCCCAATCATCGATAAATGTAATGAAGCCCACCTGCCCACATCGCTCAAACCTTTTTATTAAAGGGTCAAAATTAACTCTAACTAAATCAGACAAATTTGTTGGGAATAAAATCCCCAAATACTTAGTACCCTGTTTGGGCCACTGGAAGTTGCCCGGCTGGAAAGCCGTTTCTGGGCAGTACACTGTCAGCGCCAAAGCTTCGGATTTAGACCAATTGACTTTGTATCCTGAGAACTTGGAAAAGGAATTAATAATTCTGTGGAGGGCAGGCATAGATCTAGTAGGTTCAGAGACAAATAATAAAATATCATCTGCGTAAAGCAGAAGCTTATGAGCCACACCTCCTGCTGTCACCCCTGGAAAATCATCCTCCTTTCTTATCGTGACTGCTAATGGTTCCAGGGCAAGACAGAACAATAATGGGGAAAGTGGGCAACCCTGTTGAGTGCCCCTATTCAGAGTAAAATAATCTGAAATTAATCCATTTGTTTGTACCGCTGCTACAGGGTGTTTATAAAGTAACTTAATCCAACCAATAAATGTACTCCCGAACCCATAAATTTCCAAAATCTTAAAAAGATAATCCCATTCTACCATATGAAACGCCTTTTCGGCGTCAAGTGAAATGCAGCGACTGGAGATTGTTCATTCACCACTGACCACATGATATTGATGAGAAGCCTGATGTTATAAGAAGAGCTGTGGTCCCGAATAAACCCCACCTGATCTATATACTGTATATAAGAGATGTCATAACTTTAATTAATCGGTTAGCCCAAATTTTTGACAATATTTTTACATCTAGTTGGATCAGGGAAATTGGATGGTAACTTTTACACTTGCTTGGATCTTTGTCCTTTGTAAGAATCAGACTGATCCGGGCTTGTGTCATGGTTGGAGGAAGTTTTCCCTTCTTTAATGATTCAAAATAAACTTCTAACAAAAGTGGGGCCAATTCTGTAGCATAGGATCTAAAAAATTCTGCGGCAAAACCATCTGGCCCCAGAAGCCTTGCCAGTAGGTAGGGACTTAATTACCTCATCAAACTCCTCCAAGGTTATCTCAGAATCAAGAGAGTTTTTTTGCTCAGTCGTCAGTTTAGGAAGATCTAATGGTTCCACAAAGTTTCTAATATCTTCATCAGTAGATGAAGGCGTGGAACTATAAAGATCAATATAGAATTCTTTAAAGGCATTATTAATATCAATGGCTGAGGTAAAAATTTCACCACCAGCAGATTTCACTGAGGGAATAGATAGAAAGAGACTCTCTCTGCTTTATATATCTAGCCAAAAGCTTCCCTGCTTTGTCACCCATGACTCAAAGTATGACTGTCTTGCCCTGAATAACCAAAACTCCACTTTCCGCGACAAAATAGCATTATATCTATATTTCAATCGGGTCAAATCTCTGAGGCCATCAGATGACATTCGGCGCTTCAGCTCTGACTCGACACTTTTAATATTCTCCTTCCAACTCCACAAGTTCTCGTGCTTTGGATTTTTTGATGAATGAGGCATACTGTATGATCCGGCACCTAAGAACCGCCTTAAGTGCCTCCCAAGCCACGCCCACAGAGGATACCGAGGACCAGTTGGTCTCCATATAAACATTGATTTCAGTCTTTAACATTTGTTGGAAATCAGGATTTTGCAGAAGGGATACATTAAGGCACCAACTATATGATTTCATTTTCTCTATATGTGGCATCACCTCTAAACTCACCAGGGCGTGATCTGAGACTAAAATGTTTCCAATTGAGCAATCAACAACAGATGAAATGAGGGATTTGGATATAAAAAAAAAATCTATTCTAGAATAAATCTTATGGACTGATGAAAAAAATGTATAGTCCCTACCGGATGGGTTCAAAAGTCTCCAAATATCCAAAAGACCAAGATTTTTACACATCCTGTGAAGCGTCAATGTTGCTCTAGGGGGCTTACACAATTTTGCTTCACTGTGATCAACGACTGAGTCCATCAAAAGATTAAAGTCTCCTCCCAATATTATATCATGAGGGGTGCCAGCGGTTTGCAACATCCCTTCAAGATCTATAAAAAAGCCTTGATCATCAACGTTAGGTGCGTAAATATTAGCAAAAATCAGACTTTGCCCTTGAATTTCAGCTAAAACAATAATTACTCTACCTAATTTATCTTTAATCTGTTAGAGAAATTTGAATTGTAAATGTTTATTAATCAATATAATGACTCCCTTGCTCTTACTTGAGCCAACACTAAAGAAAACATGTCCACCCCATATCTTCCCAAATTTTTCAGCTTCCTGTGGGGAGAGATGTGTTTCTTGAAGAAACACTATATCATATTTCTTACATTTAAGAAAAGTAATAACCTTCCTTCTTTTTATGGGTTGTCCCAACCCATTCACATTCCATGTGGAGAGAGACAACTTCATTCATATTAACATTTGACATATTGATATAATAATAAAAAAAATTGTGTGTGAAAAACAAAATTATGACAGACCACATTCCCCATTAGAGAAACAATCAACCCCCGAACATCCCCCCAAACAAAACAAACAGAAAAAAGAAAAATGTGCGCATTAACCCCGCGCACGACAGCTCCAACCGGCGACAATCCCTCTAAACTCAAAAGGTCCATTAACGCACACGAGTCCCCACGACAACTTTTTGATTGCTCAATTTTGGCTCACAAATTTGTGAGGCAAAATTACATAACAGAAAATACTTTGTGAAATAAACCCAGTTAATAGGAAGAATGAACACAAAGAATTTGTAGATTCATTCACAGAACTGTCTCAAGGATGTGATCTTCCACAAAACAAATTCCAGCTGATATAAAACCAGTTCAGATTCCTCGGACAGACAAACGAATGTTCACGTGAGCCGGATGTTATGAGTTCAGCGGATGACGTAATCATTCAAATGTCCCGTTAAAAAAAAAAACTCAGCAAAACAAACTCCAGCCAGCAGGAGGAATAAGCACAAAGAACAAACAGATTAATCCACAGCTGTTCCAAAGGAGTGTTATTCAACAGAACATGCTCCAGCCGCTAGGCGGAACCAATACAAAAAGAAACAAAACCAGCATCCCGGTTCCCCGGATGGTCAAGTCAATTCACTCGGAGGCTGCATAAACGTATATACCATGACTTACACAATCTGTCAACTTTATAAAAGACATCCTTTGTGTGAGCATGTAAATATTTTGCGGTCATCTGTAGTGTCCACTCTCAAACTGGCCGGGAACTTCAATGCAAATGTAATCTTCCATCAATGCAAACGTTTCTTTAAGGAAAAGTGTTATTCACAAAACAAGCTCTAGCCGCACGGCAGAGCCAACGCAAAAAACCCAAAATTTCACCCAGCTTCCACAAGAGTTAGGTACAGCGAGTCAGGCCCACTCACATGAGAAACATCCAGTGGTTTACTCAGCCACTGATTCTATAAAAGACATTGCCAGTTTTGGACATGTGAATACTTTGCGACTGTTTTTCATTTCTATTCTCAGTTTGGCAGGAAACATCAGAGCAAACGAGATCTATTTCTGATGTAAGAGTTTCTTACATTCCTTGAACCGATCTCAGCCGTTTCTCTCTTGTTGAACTCGCAAAGTCTGGGAACAAGAAAACATTATGGTTCTTCCAAGAAAGCTTCCCTTTGCTCCTCGCCTGGCGCAACACAAGATCTTTATCGGATGATCTCAGAAATCTGGCCAGAATCGATCGGGGCCTATCTCCCTCAGCAGATCTGTGAGCTGGCACTCTGTGAGCTCACTCGAATTTCCAGCTTGTGGCCTGTTATGTCGAGCAGACTCGGGAAGAGCTCGTCCAGGAATTTCACCATATCTCTGCCCTCCTCATGCTCAGGAATTCCAACAATTCGAACATTATTCCTGCGGTTTCTATTCTCAAGATCTTCAAGCTTTTCAAGGAGATGTTCCAAATCAACTTTGGTCACAGGCGGATTAGCGGTTAATTCCCTCTCCGAAGATTCCAGAAAATCGATTCGTTTTTCAACATCAGACACTCTTGTACCTAACTCAGAGAATTTTATTTCCATCGCCGTGATCGATCGACGTATTACAGCGAGATCCTCCAAGTCAGCAAGAATCTTCGTCAACATCACCGACATGTTGGACAACTGACGCTGGATCTCCTCTCTCGCTGTGCCATCCAAATCGAGTCCCCGGTCTGTAGGCCTGTCGGGGCTTTCATCCTGAACAAGTAAGTGTCTTTTAATATCTCCAGAGCCCGAGGATTTTGACTTCTTTGCCATGTTTTGCAACAATGGATAAATGTGTAACTGGGTGTATCAAATTTCACCAGATTGTAACATGAGAATAATCAAAAATTCAGCAAAGTGCGCAGAGCTCGTCGCTCACACGTCTGCTCCTTGCATGGCGTCCATTTTTCAATTAATTGGTTTAAAAAAATTATATATATTGTATGGGAGTGCTGTTCATAAGTGCTATCAAATAAGTGCAACACACCATGTCCCCCCCACATGCCATGGAAGGGATCCTTCATGCAATCATGAATTACCACTGCAAAGAAAATACATTCCTGAATTAATTAAATCAATCAATAAATAAATACACACATAGAAAACCAAAGAAAATACCAAATCATTTGTTCAAAAATATAAATAAATAAATAAATAAACAAACAGGTCAGATATCTCTGCGGGATTTTCCCGCACTGAAAGTTGCAGATATGCGGGAGCAACTTGGAAAATGCTTGATTCCCACGACCCTGTGCTGAAATTCAAGCCTTGTAAATATATTTGTATTTTAAGCAATATAACCAATCATTCTCAGTTATGTTGAAGAAAGCACAATTTATTTTATATGATAGAATTTGTCTAACATACTACTGCACCACATTGATTTGAGCAAATTATTGAACTTAATAATAGAATAATTCATGCTGTGGTAGAATGGCAATTCTATTGTACAACTTTAGGGTTCTTTTTAAAATTCTGATTGTCTTTAGTACAGTCGTTTATGCCCTGGCGCAATTTCCCCGTCCTCCCACCCTCTTGGTAGCTGATGTTATTTCTGGTGTATTTCTTGCATTAGTAAATCACTTGCTGTTCATCAAGCTGTGTGTTTGACATACTTGTTCCTTGTGCCACATTTTAACTAGAGATCTGAAGGGCGACTCAGGCACAAGTCACTGGCCCCGGTAGAAAGAAGGGCAGTTTGAATTGCTAGGTGTCACTCTGTAGCTTTGTCACTGAAACATACTTCATCAAACAGGAGTATGTGGCCAGAAACAAAATCTGCACCACAATTCAGGATTATATTTTGGTCGAACCGTAAAGCTGTTATGAGATGACCTGAATCATATATAATGCTATAAAGTTATAAACTAATACTGTACATCTTTAGCATACATGAAATAAACAACTGATATGACAAAATGTGGTTGTATAGCATAGCTAAGTATTAAAATGGATGAAGCTGCATTTCAGATATTTGTTTTTACAGCTGGGAGCCTGATCATTATTGTGGAATAAAAAATGAAAAATTTACATAGCCTTTATTATTAAAAAAAAAAAAAATAATAATCTTATGGACTTTCAGAAAGGTTTCCTAAAAGTATACATGGAAATACAAATAGCTGTTGTGTTTAAATTTTCTTTTGAATATGGACAAGATTCTCAGAAGCCTGAGGATATCAATGGACTTAATGTATTGTAACTTGAGGATTATACTTTTACAACTTGGATCCTGGATAGTTTTCTACTAAATGTGGACAAATGGCTTAAGCGCATTATGAGACGCAGGCGAGGGAAGTGAGCCGGCACGCTGGTGAAGCTCCAACAGCGTGGCATTCGAACAGCACTGCCGAGCATTTATCTAGCGAATCTCCACTCTCTTCCTAA